>NC_053493.1:276594990-276754990 GCF_905171775.1 Rana temporaria
GCTGTATCATACAAATAAATAGTTAAAAAATCATAAATTGTGATTTCTGGAATTTTTTTTTTTGATTATGTCTCACAGTGGACATGCACCTACGATGACAATTTCAGACCCCTCAATGATTTCCAAGTGGGAGAACTTGCAAAATAGCAGGGTGTTCAAATACTTATTTTCCTCACTGTATACACACACACACACACACACACACACACACACACACACACACACATATATACATACATATATATATATATATATATACACACACACACATACAATATCTGCCTTTAAAAAGTATTCATAGCCCTTGACATTTTCCATATTTTGTCACGTTACAACCAAAAATGTAAATGTATTTTTATTGGGATTTGAAGTGATAGACCAACACAAATTGGCACATAATTGTGAAGTGGAAGAAAAATGATACATTTTCATTTTTTTTTTTTTTACAAATAAATATCTGAAACGTTTGGCATGGATTTGTATTCACCCCCTCTGAGCCAAGTCTTTTTGGGTATGTCTCTACCAGCTCTGCACATCTAGAGTGAATTTTTTGCCCATTCTTCTTTGCAAAATAGCTCAAGCTCTGTCAGATTGGATGAAGAGCATGTGTTAACATCAATTTTTAAACCTTTTACAGATCCTCAATTGGATTTAGGTTTGGATTTTGATCGGGCCATTCTAACACATGAATATGCTTTGATCTAAAAACATTCCATTGTAGTCTGGCTGTATGTTTAGGGTTTTTGTCATACTGGATGGTGAAAAGACTCTGAAAGGTTTTCTTAGGATTGCCCTGTATTTGGCTCCATCCATCTTCCCATCAACTCTGACCAGCTTCCCTGTCCCTGCTGAAGAAAAGCATCCCCACAACATGATGCTGCCACCATGTTTCACGATGGGAATGGTGTCCTCGTGGTGATGTGCAGTGTTTGTTTTCTGCCACACATAGCGTTTTACTTTTAGGCCAAAAAGTTAAATTTTGGTCCCATCTGATCAGAGCAATTTCCTACACGTGTTTGCTGTGTCCGGCACATGGCTTCTTGCAAGCTGCAAACTGGGATCTTCTTATGGCTTTCTTTCAACAATGGCTTTCTTCTTGCCACTTATCCATAAAGGTCAGATTTGTGGAGTGCAATACTAATAGTTGTCCTGTGAACAAATTCTCCCACCTGAGCTGTGGATCTCTGCAGCTCCTCCAGAGTTACCATGCCCAGCCTGTCATTTTAGGTGGATGGCAATGTCTTGGAAGGTTTGCAGTTGTGTCATTCTCTTTCCATTTTTGGATGATGTATTGAACAGTGCTCTGTGAGATGTTCAAAGCTTGGGATATTTTTTTTAAACTTCTCCACAACTTTATCCCCGACCTGTCTGGTGTGTTCCTTGGCCTTCATAATGCAGTTTGTTCACCAAGGTTCTCTAACAAACCTCTGAGGGCTTTACAAAACATATATTTATACTGAGATTAAATTACACACAGGTGGACTATTTACCAATTAAGTAAGGCAATTGGTTCCATTTGCCTAGGCTAATGACATCATGCACAGCTCTCTCTCACTCTTATGAGTTTGCAAGCAGGGGGGGGGGGGGGGAGAGAGGAGGATGAGTCATAAAAGGGCCAATGAGAACTGCAGAGCTGGAAGGGGCTGGATCAGGATGGGGATAATGGGAGGGGAGACTGCAGAGATCCATGTTTATTTATTGAGAGAGAAATATGCAGGCAAGCTGTTGTGAGTGTGTCTGTCTGTCTGTATATATGTGTATGTGTGTGTCCATGTGCTTCTATGCGTTTGTGTAAATCCAGGAAGTGAACAGGCAACAGCTTCAGCTGCTTCAACTACATTATGTGAGGAGACTGCAGTTCCTCTTTAAAAAAAAATTGCCAAACTTGGCAAAATCTGGAGAGTCCCTACAGCATCCTACAATAATGCAAAGAATGGAGCACATGTAATTACAACGGTGGGGCTCATTGCATCACTGAGGGCTGTTCAGTGTTAGGTGTGGAGATGAAAAGGAAAAGGACCCAGAGTGTCATATGATTGGTCTAAAGCATTCTGAAAAATTGTATGTAAATAAAATGTTGGGGCTTTAATAAATTGAAATGAACTTGCATCACATGGAACAAAACAACTTTTTTAATACACTTTAAAACAAGCTTGCTATAGTTGTTTAGGTAGCTGTACTTAATAGCTGACCACCACCATAATGATGATCTGCTCACTCTGTCACTATTAATGTAAAGGCAAAGCCTGCTCCGGAAAACTGATAAAGGTTTCATAAACCATCAATCCTTGGACTTTCTTTTCTAAACATTTATTTATAAGAAAAGTGGCACAGTCAGTGGTCCAAACACCTTCACACTTGTTTGAGCTGCAGGATCCTAAGCTGTGGACTATATTACAACCTCCTAAAAAGGTAATATCTGTATAGAAACATTTTTGATAGGGAAACAAACTATTAAAACAATGCATATACAGTATATTGCCATGTATTTTGTATTACCAATATATACACATTTTCTACCAGGACTTGATTATATCATCTTTAGTTGACATTGTAACACTACACTATTTCAGCACTTAAAATATAATTGTACTGCCTTCCAAACTATGTTCATGTTATTTTAAGATAATTAAAAAGATCCATTCAATTACGTTAAAATAATACTTTTTTACTTCATCTTTTCTGTGTTGGTATTCATTTCATGATGTAAATTGTTTGCAGGTGTTTGCCTTTTTTTTCAACATAATATATGAAAAGTTTTACTTTTGTTTTCTTTTATATAAACAAAGTTTAACCTGTTTATTAGAATTAAATGATAGTTTTTTTTTTTTTTTAATAGCAATACAAGTTTTTGATGAATATGATTAAAGACATTTAACTCAGAAAATGCTTTGAAAATGAATTTGGCAATTATTCCAGTCAATTTGTCCTAACATTGCCTGCTGAAGTTTTACATTAATAGAGCCGTCCAACTCCAAACATAGCTGTGGACACCATGGTTGAAAGAAAAGTTCAACTATGTATGTCTGTGTCATACATTGCTTTAGACTGCAAACACACACACTTACAAAGACATAACGACATAGGGTGGCCATACATAGATCTAAATTCAGCCGGTTCAGCAGGGACCAGCCAAATTTTGACATGGGAAAGCAAGTCAGTTTTTTCCCCACAAATCTGTGCTGGCAGTGCTGATCAGATTATTCTGATGTTGGGGAAGTACCCCGCCATCAGAACACAATAGCACAGCAGATACAGCAGATGTGATTCTCCTATTTACAATGAATGTGTGGATGGGAAAAATTGTGACCGGAAAAAAAAATATTACTGTATGGCCAGCTGTTACTAAACCCAGGACCCTGCATTAACTATATCTGGTCTCCCACAGTACACAGAAATGCAATTTTTTTTAGTAAATATAAACTGCTAAATAACTTTTTCTCATAAGCAGGTAAAGCTTGTAGGAGGAGTTTTCATTCTCCCGTGATTGTCCTATGCCTGGACAATGCTGGTTGGGCCCAGTGCTGATCACATGCACACACCCAAGAAAAAATAAAAGAAAACTCTCTAGCAATACACAAACTAAGCATGTGCAGTAACGACAAAGGTTCTGTCTTATCAGAAGATGGATTGGGGACGGTGGAAAAAAAGGGGAGGATCAGAGAAGACAGGATCAAAACAGCCTTTTTACACAATGTGGAAGATTAACTCCTAAGGTTCCACAGCGAGTATAACAAGCATGCCTTACTGCATACACAGACTGATTTTATAATTGTGCGTTTAGTAAGGATTTATCTGATAAGTATTCAGCTTTAACTACTGAGTTTTGTCTATTGTACGTTCCATACCACAGAATAGTGGTTGTGCCTCACTGTATTATAGTTTTCTGCATACCCTTTATTGCATCCTGTATATTTTGCTGCACCACAAATGTTATCTTTAAATGTGTTCATGAATACTACATCATTTTTCTTAAATGTATGTTTTTGTATTCCCAGAACACTATTGCCTTCTAAAGTCCCAGTTAGAGGAAAACCCTCTCCCTTGTTAAATGTGTTAAGTTTTGGGATGTGGGCAATATTTTCTCTCATTTTTGGATAATCAGCACCAAACCGTAAATTCTGTTTTTGTAAACATTTAGCTTATTTTAACAGAACTGAAAATGACTAACCCTGTGAAAAGGAGCCTGCAAGCTGGATTTAGGTAAACATTCTAAACCTGTATGCAATACTGCCTATTAATAGACAGCCTTTTGTGGTCAACAGAGCACAATTCTACACATACACAGTCAATTTTGTCACGTTCCTGATTAACTGGCCACAATTTGAGCCATGAGTGTCCCTGACAGTGCCTTTCTGCCTAACATCCTTTCATCTAAAAATTGAAAGAGCCAAGTGGAAATGATCAGCTGAACAGCAGCTGTATCCAATCAGATGCATTGGTCTTTTTTGCATCCCCAATTACAACAGGAAAAACACCAGACATCCAACGTGTTTTGGGGGTTAAGCACTGCCCTCCTCATCAACACTCTAAAACTAAAGGGGTTGTGAAGGTTTGTTTTTTATTTTCTAAATACAGTAGGTGTTTGTGATATTGTGTTTTTAGCACGACAGCATCGCGCTGATTCTCGGCGACATGGTGCCGAGATCTCGCACTCACTGGAATAGTGACAGCACATCCCAGCAAGCGCGTCATAGAAGCGACGGGAGATCCGACTTGGATTCCCGCCAATTCTACACGTGTGCAGCGTTTGTTATGAATCCTGAGGGGGAAGTCCCCGCCAGATTTTAAATAAAAATCCGGCATGGGTTCCCCCCTCAGGAGCATACCGGGCCCTTAGGTCTGTTATGGGTTGTAAGGAGAGCCCCCCTACGCCGAAAAAAAACGGCGTAGGGGGTCCCCCTACAATTCATACCAGACCTGTATCCAAAGCACGCTACCCGGCCGGCCAGGAAGGGAGTGGGGACGAGCGAGCGCCCCCCCCCCCCCCCTCCTGAGCCGTACCAGGCTGCATGCCCTCAACATGGGGGGGTTGGGTGCTCTGGGGCAGGGGGGCGCACTGCGGCCCCCCCACCTCAGAGCACCATGTCCCCATGTTGATGAGGACAGGGCCCCTTCCCAACAACCCTGGCCGTTGGTTGTCGGGGTATGCGGGCGGGAGGCTTATCGGAATCTGGGAGCCCCCTTTAATAAGGGGGCCCCCAGATACCGGCCCCCCCACCCTAAGTGAATGGATATGGGGTACATCGTACCCCTAACCATTCACCTGTAGGAAAAATGTCAAAGTTAATAAACACACCACACAAGGGTTTTTAAAATAATTTATTTTTCTGCTCCGGAGGCTCCCCCTGTCTTCTTTATTAGCTCTTTTACCAGGGGGAGCTTCTTCTTTGACGTCTTCGGGTGGGTGGGGGCCGCCGTCTGGTTCTCTTCCACCGCCGGGGGGGGTCGCTTTTAAAAAAGCCCCCACCCCCGGCGGGTTTCCTCCGGCGTCTTCGGCGGGGGGGCTTCTTGAATGAATGAATGAATGAAAACTTATATAGCGCAGCACATGCGAATTTAATCGCCTCTGGGCGCCTGTTGTTCCTGTCTCCTTTGGAATCAAAAGAGATGAGTCTTGAGATTTAAATCTGAACCAGGAGGATAATCAGGCACCTTTTAAAGATAATCTTACAGGCAATTATTAAATATACTGTAATATATTTATTTTAACCATTTCTTGTCTGGCCCATGTACATAAACGGCCAGACGGCTGATGCAGGTGGACGTACCCATATGTCCTCCCCATCAGTGGCTCGTGCGCAGCTTCTAGAGCATGCACTGGGGAGCCCAGTGGTGGGTATGTCCCTCAGTCACAGTCTATATACCGAGTGTGTGTATATATGTTGACATTGTACTCTTATATGTTGGGGGGAAAAACAATTGCAATTTCCAAAAACTTGTAGCCAAAAAAAATGATTTCTTCAAAAGACTCAAAGTGTCTCTCAGAAAATACCTTGGGATGTTTTCTTTAAAAAATATGGTCATTTTGTGTTTTCTGCTGTCCTAATGTTCCATGGCCTTTAAAAATGTGATCGGCAATCAGGAAATGACATATGTAATTTATGCCACTAAGAGGCCTAAAGGTTCTCCTTGGACATGGGGCCTTTCAATGTGACTAGCCTTTGAAAAAAGTTCCAACCATGTGATATCCCTGTACTCTAGCGCAGTAGTGGAATGTGTTGAGGTGTAATTCTATGTATGCCTATGCTAAGTGAAAAAAAAATAATAATAATAATTGTCTTTCCTGCAGTTTACTGTACTTAAAGCGGGGGTTCACCCAAAAAAGAAGTATATAACATTACATTCAGTATACCACAAACATGTACAGTATGCGTTTTTTTTGGGGGGGGTGGGGGGGGATAAGGCGTGTCATGACTTTCCGAAAATAGCCGAACTGTGAGTCGGCTCTATACGGTGCCTGCGCAGTCAGCTCTGGAGCCGTGCAGAGCTGACTGCGCAGGCGCCTTATAGAGCCGACTCACAGTTTGGCTATTTTCGGAAAGTCATGATGCGCCTTATCCGCCGGTGGGAGTTTTTTTCAGGCACGTCAATCATATGAGCGAAGTCCCAGATGACATTGCGGCACTGCACAGGAACGCCCAGTCCCACGGGAATGAGTACCCAGGAGGAAAAAAGCGATAAAACCGTATGTACACCCCACCCCCCCCCAAAAAAAACGGCATACTGTACATGTTTGCGGTATACTGAATGTAATGTTATATACTTGTTTTTTGGGTGAACCCCCGCTTTAATTTACTTGCAGATGTTTCATTGTTTTTAAAGACTTCGAAAATATAATGGGTAGTTTGCTTTCCAAAATAGTGTCATTTTGTGGGTGATTCTCCAGTCCAGGCACTTTAGAGACTCGGGAAATGTGATAGGTAGTCAGGGTATTAGATGCATGATTTATGCTCTTTGGATTTTGGACCCCAATATGCATCTAGGCTGTGAAGTAGCAGAATGTGTTTTGGGATAGAATTGCAAACATGCCTATGCTGTGTGTGAGAAATAACCTAAAATTAAAACTTTGTGGAAAAAAAAAAACATTGTTTCTTAAATTTCCTAAAAAATAAAAAATAACATTGCGACAAAAAATAATGTCAAAAAGCTCACCAAACCTCTTACTACATACATTACCTTGTACTGTCTACTTTCCAAAAATAGGTAGTTTTGGGGGTATTGGTACTGACAATGCGTTTTATTGCCTCAAGAAACTAGATAGGCAACCAGTACATCAGGGTAGACACTTTAATATATAACAGTTTGCGAATTGTAGCAGAATATATTTTGGCCTAAATCTATGAAGAAAGAGTATTTATTCACAAACTTTTATAACTAGGAAATTTGTTGGGTTTTTTTTTTTTTGCAACATTTTTGGTACCATTTCCTTTACATAGTTAAAAGTAAATTGTTGTATTTTTAAAAAAAAAAAAACGACTGGATGGGGGCTGCAACGATGCCAGGAAACACATATGTTCTCCGCAATCGGCGGTTTGTGCATGACTCTCAGAGTCCACATTCATGAGCCAGATGATCGTGTTGTCCCCCAGACACTGTGAATCACATGACTAGGTACAGGACCTTTACCTTGGTGCTGTGTCTTATCACAGCAATCACATTGATAAACATTGAAATTGAAAGTAAAGACTGGTTCTTCTACAGAGATGGTCTTTAACAGGAGAGAAAAGTTTCAGCAGTCTGAGTGCTATCAGCTTGAAAACTGTACATACACACACACCAGTGGCAGCCAGCCCACAGTGTCCCTGTCACAACTGTCCCAGTGTCACCAGAACAGTGCACCATTTAACTATATACAGCGATCAGCATCACTAGACCATTGCCACCAGCCCCTGACTGCAGTGATGGCAGTCCACTATATGCCATACCAGTGTCCTGATCATCGCCATACCTCAAACCAGTGTCCTGAACATCGCTACACCCAAAACCATTGTCCTGATCACCGCTATAACCCATACCAGTGTCCTGATCACCGCTATACCCCATACCAGTGTCCTGATCACTGCAATACCCCATACTAGTGTCCTGATTACTGCCTCCATGCCAGTGTTCAGATCACTGCCATACTAGCATCCTGATCACCACCATACTAGTGTCAGTGCCAACTGTTTCAACGGTTTTGGTGCTCCAGTGCCTCAAAAATTTGATAGGTAGTCAGAAAATAACATGTGCATTGTATGCCCCTAGAAAGCCGAAGGGTGCTCTTTGGATTTAGGACCTATGTGGCTAGGCTTTGAAAAAAGTCTCACTCATGTGGTATCGCCATACTAAGGAGTAGCAGAATGTGTTTTGTGGTTGAATATAAAAGAATGCCTAAAATATGCATGAGAAATAGCATGTTAAAATGACAACTTTGAAAAAAAATATATATATATTTACGTTCATCATTTTCCAAATAATTTGGGCAAAAAAAATTGCAACTTCAAAAAGCTCACCATGCCTCTTACTAAATACTTTGGACTGTCTACTTCCCATAAAAAGTTTTTTTGGGGAATATGCGTATTGCCCTGCCACTTTAGGGGCCTCAAGAAATTACCGTAAATGAGACAGTCAGTATATCAGGATTGATCAATTTTCACACAGACTAAATAACTAAAAAGGATTTAGACTATGTTAGGGGAGAATTTTTTATTTTTTTTCCTACATTTTCAAAATATTTTCATTTATATAGCAAGGAATAAAAAAAACCCAAGGTGATAAAATACCACCAAAAGAAGTCTCTATCTGTCGGGGAAAAAAAAACAATAACAAATGTATTTGGGTACTGTGTTGCATGACTAAGTAATTGTCAAAGTGCAAAAGTGCAGAAAATGGCATGGAAGGGGGTGAAACAGTCTGGACTTAAAGTGGTTAACCACTTCAATACCAGACACTTTCCACCCTTCCTGCCCAGGCCAATTTTCAGTGCTGTCGTTATTTAAGTGACAATTGCGCGGTCATGCTACACTGTACCCAAACAATTTTTTTTAACAATTTGTTCCTACAAATTGAGCTTTCTTTTGGTGGTATCTAAACACCTCTGGGGTTTTTATTTTTTGCTAAACAAATAAAAAAAGACCAAAAATTTTGGAAAAAAAAAAAAAAAAAAAAAAGATTCCTTGTTTCTGTTATAAAATGTAAGTATGTTTTCTCCTTCATCAATGGGCACTGATAAGGCTGCATTGACGGGCACTAATGAGGTGGCACTGATATGCAACACTGATGGGCACTGATAGGCGGCACAGATGGGCACTGAAAGGCTGCACTATAGGGTACTTATGGGTGGCACTAATAGATGGGCATCACTGGCAGGCATTGCTGATGAGCATCATATGTGGTCACTGATTGGCATCCCTGGTGGCTATGGGTGGGCATCCTCGTCCGCGTCTGTCAGATGCAAGTGAGCAAAAGTCGATACATGACTCTTCTTGTTTTCATTGTGATCAGCTGTGAGCTGTGAGCAGAGACTCATTACCAAGATTGGTGGTGCTGTGTGTCAGACTGACACACAGCACCACCGATCGCCATGCTGTGCTATCCTGATCGCATCATATGACGTCCGGTCAGGATAACAGAACCACTTTCCCGATGTCATATTGTGGGAAGTGGTCAACCAAACCTCTGATTCTCAAAGTGGCTACACATTAAAAGACTGTACAGGTTAGCAGTTTACAGTTTAACATGAGTGCTGGTGCTAGATTTATTGCTCTCACATGTGTGGTGCAATTAATATTTACATATATGTGCAGGTCCTACGTACCGTATTTGCCGGCGTATAAGACGACTCTGCGTTTAAGACAACCCCCTAATTTTCCAGGAAAAATTTTGGTTTTGGGATATACTCGCCATATAAGACTACCCCCTTCCTACTAGTCTTTCTGGAAGCTGAGGGGTAGCCAGAACCGCTGACAGAAACAGGCTTTTTCAAATCTCACTGTGCCATTACATTACATGCCTCACTGTACCATTACATTACATGCCTCACTGTACCATTACATTACATGCCTCACTGTGCCATTACATTACATGCCTCACTGTGCCATTACATTACATGCCTCACTGTGCCATTACATGCCTCACTGTGCCATTACATGCCTCACTGTGCCATTACATGCCTCACTGTGCCATTACATGCCTCACTGTGCCACTACATTACATGCCCCCCACTGTGCCTGAACTTGCCCCCCACTGTGCCTGAACTTGCCCCCCACTGTGCCTGAACTTGCCCCCCACTGTGCCTGAACATGCCCCCCATTGTGCCTGAACATGCCCCCCACTGTGCGAACAGTGCCATCACTCACGTTTTGCTGATTTGACTTCCAGGCCGTGACAGTCTCCGTCTGCTGCGAGCGTCCATGATTTGAAAGCCGCGCCTTCTCCTCAGACTGTCCTGTGATAGGTGGAACACAAATTTTCCCAGCAGCGCCTCTGTTCTGTGTTTCGCCTATCACGGACATCTTCTCATCTTGTCCGAGGATGAGAAGGCATCTGTGATAGGAGGAACACAGAACAGAGGCGCTGCTGGGAAGATTTGTGTTCCGCCTATCACAGGACAGTCTGAGGAGAAGGAGCGGCTTTTAAAACATTGACGCTCGCAGCAGACGGAGTATAAGACGCCCCCCCCCCCCGACTTTAGATGCATTTTTTTGCATCCAAAAAGTCATCTTATATGCCGGAAAATACGGTATGCATTTGTGTGAGCGCACAGGGGTGCTTTAACTTAATTATATTGACTTTTTTTTTTCATTCAACAGATGTTCAACCCTCTCTCCCAGGCCAGGCTGACAACTTGTAGCAGTCCTGGGCTCCCCGGTAAATCCTGTAAAGGTGGTGATCGGACAGATGTAGAGCCGCTTGGATCACTTTTACCTGAAAAACCATCACTATGTGGAAATTTTCATACCAGGATGATGGCGGCAGCCATCATCCTGGTATAACAACTTCTTCCCAACACCATACAAGGTGTATCTAAATAAATTGGTGAATGGCATCAGAAAACAAACAAAACAGAAGATCAAGAGACGTTACCTTTATTGGCCTTCAAAATAATTGCCATTCTTCACAACATACTTTTGGAAACGTTCATAAAGCTTCTGGAAACTGTCAGCAAAGGCCTCTTTGGGAATTCATCACAAAAACACTGCCACACATTCTCGGATTAACGCCACGTCCGCAAATCATTGTCTTGACCTTGGAGTTTTGCAGATGACTTTCTTTGGGTCGCAGGGAAGATGGTGAATGCTATTCCATCAATTGCCGCTTGGATCTTCAATCAAGCTGGTAGCACCAGGTCCCATCCACTGTGACCATAGTTCGCAGAAAGAATGGATCCTGGTCACACATGGTAATTAAATATTTAGAGGTTTCCATCCGTTTTGCTTCCTGTTCGTCTGTCAGCTTTTTCGGCATAAACCGGGAACAGATCTTCCGCTTACCCAAATTGTTGTCCTTGCTAATGCCCAATTCCTCCGCCATCAATCATAGAGTTAGTCGCCAATCTCATGCCATCATTTTTTGCACTTGCTCGATCATATCTGGGATTCTGCTTGTTGATGGCCGACCAAAAGTGGCTCATCCTCAGTCCCTTTTCCTTTCCAGCCTGAAAGTGTTTGAACCAGTTGTAAACACATCTTCTGCTCACAGCTTCCATCCCGTACACTTGCACCAACATTTCATGCGTCATCATTGCCAATTTCCCCAATTTGCATCAGAACTTGATATTTACTCTTTGGTCCATTGCACTGCAACCCTACCGCTCACATTGACTGCCCTCATGTTTACCCTGATGGTCATGTGTACTCTACGCTAGGTGGCACTTCTCAACGTGTCTATGGATAGTCATGTACATGCACACAGCACCTGTCCCATGTTGCCGTTAAAATATCAGACCATTCACTAAACTTTTTAGACACATCTTGTATATACTGTAAATGGCCCAAAAATGGCAAGCAGTTAATTTTTAAGAGTATAAGAGAAGAAGAGTATACAAACAGCAAAGGCATTTCTGGGACAACACCACTTCCCCAACATGGCTCAACACAGTATAAAACTTAGAAGAAACTTGGAAAACAGTAACTTCACGGATCTATATTAAAACTAGTAAAGTTCTTCAAATGGAGTAATAACTTGACAGCATTTGCTGAGTAGCAAAAAAATGGGGTGCTCATACATCTCACAATCAGGTACAAGAACAATTAAAGAAATGTGCCAGTCAGAAATGAAAATGATGCATTAAAGCAGAACTTTCCCCCCTTTCACTAAAAATCATATGAGCAGGCAGCTCTGATTGCCAATATAAAATCATCTTACATTATTACTTAATTTAGTTAAAGCAATTTTTTTTTTATTTTACTTACATTTTCACTTCCGGGATGGGTGAGGCACTGGTGATATAACACTGGCCTCAGATGCATTTTGGGAAATTCCTACAACATGTTCTAGGAGGTGGACCCAGAGTTCTAGACAAAATTCTAGGCAGAGTTCCAAGAAGAAAAAGGATTAATCGGCCCTTAGTGAAAAGGACCACCGTAAGAAGAATAGAAAAATGGGGAGGAACAAAAAGAGAGAAAAGCCTGCAATTATCTGTTTGTAGATTCCCATTAATAAACAACGGTGCTTTTCCTGCAATTTTTATTATAAGGGTAAAGTCCCCCTTTAACCACTTCTGAACTGCCCCCCACACAGATATAATGTGCCAGGGCGGCCCTCCTGCATGAAATCACATACCTGTACATGATTTAGTGCACAGGTTCTGGGGTGCTCGCCGGCGACACGCTCCCGCTGTGATTGGACACAGCGGGAGCCTATTATCGAGTTTGGCGGACACAGTGTCTGCTGGGACCCAACAATTGTTCTGAGGAGAGTCAGACCGGTGTCTGCCAATGTAAACAAGGCAGACCGCCGTTCTGCCAAAGGGGAAAATGGATATATTGTGTTTCTTGTGGAGATCTCCGGTTTCCTCTAGTCAAAGCACATCCCCCACAGTTAGAAAGCAGCTCCTAGGGTCACATCTAACCCTTTCATTGCCCCTGATGTTAACGCCTTCCCTGACAGTGCCATTTGTACAGTGACAATGCATTTTTTTTTTTTAGCACCGATTACCGTATTGGTGTCACTGGTCCCCAAAAAGTGTCACTAAGGCCCCATACACACGAGAGAATTTATCCGCGAATACGGTCCAGCGGACCGTTTCCGCGGATAAATCCTCTCGAGGATTTCGGCTGATTTTCATGCGATAGAGTGTACACACCATCGCATTGAAATCCGCGCCGAAATCCTCTGGCGATGACGTGTCGCTCCGTCGCCACGATTATGACGCGGCGACGTGCGCGACGCTGTCATATAAGGAATTCCACGCATGCGTCGAATCATTACGACGCATGCGGGGGATCCCTTCGGACGGATGGATCCGGTGAGTCTATATAGACCAGCGGATCCATCCGTTGGGATGGATTCCAGCAGATGGATTTGCTTGGCATGTCAGCAAATATTCGATCTGCTGGAATCCATCCCAGGGGAGATATATCCGCGGAAACAGATCCGCTGGCGTGTACACACCATAGGATCTATCCGCTGAAACCCATCTGCTGGGATTTTTCAGCGGATGGATTCTATGGTGTGTACGGGGCCTTAGTGTCAGATTTGTCTGTTGTAATGTCAGAGTCCCGCTAAAAAATTGCTGATCGCCACCATTACTAGTGAAACAAATAAAAAGGCAATGTGTATCAAAGTGTTGGTAAATCAAATATGTTTTGATATATCGAACAGACATGAATGTGCAGGATAAGTACTTGATTGTGCCTACTCACCCAACTCGGTATGTTTACAAATAAGCAAGTTTCAAACAGGGAGGAAAAAATACTCTGCTCCCATGGTGCAACAGGAACTCCTACTATTTTGCCCTATGTAAGTTGTTGTGTTAATCAGAGGGAACAAACATAAATTTACTTAGCTTTTATACTCCTGAACAGCATACAAACATTTGTAAATTTCATGGGATACAGCCGATAACCAATTACATGTTGCATTTTCATAGGTTCTCATTTAAAAACAGCATCTGCTTTTCCAATAGAGATTTTAGAGATTCTTTAAAGATCAGCAAGGCCACACATTTTTCTACAGATATTTACAGCATTTCAGCTGCATGCTGTTACAACATATTTTACGCTTTAACTGTATCCCCTACATTATGATAATAAACAGGAAACACAGAAGTCATGAGATCTTGCCAGATTTTAAATGTCCAAAAACATTCACTTTTAAATCAATATGAAGACAGTAGAGCACAGTCAAAGACTTCCCGCTAATCTAAACAACAGCAGTAGCCGCAGCCACCAGTGACTTTGGCCACCCATCTGCAGAGGCTGTTTATACATTTAAAGTAGAAAAAAAAAAAGATTTACAGCAGGCTTTGAAGATCACAATAAATTAAGATAATGCAATTTATTCACACTAAGTTATATTGCTTTGTGATTAGAGTGAAAGCTATTTTTTTTTTCAACATGGCTACATCAAAAAAAGAAATACAGTAAAACTTTGGTTTGAGAATAACTTGGTTTGAGTGCGTTTTGCAAGACAAGCAAAATGTTTTAATACATTTTGCCTTGATATACAAGTGATGTCTTGATATAAGAGTAGCGTCATGTCACAACTGAGTATAAAAAAGAAGAGAGGAGCCTCTAAGTGTAGCAATATGGTTACATTTAATGAAGGTACAACATTTAGCAACTTATTGCTACACTTAGAGGTGCCTCTCTTCTCTTTTATACCATGTAAGGGAGAGGTTTGTTTACACTTGCCTCTCCCTGTTCTTCCTCTGTGACCCGATCGCGGGACACCGGTGACGATCGGGTCCACTATTCCCGTGGGGAGGGTCACAAAGAAGAGGACTGGGTCGCAAGGGCACCACGGCTGCGATCCCAAACCCACGGCTGGGATCTTAAAGGGGACGTACATGTACGCCCTTGTGCCCAGCCGTGCCATTTTGTTGACGTATATCGTCGAGCGGCGGTCCTCAAGCGGTTAACCCCATACTTCTCTTTTAACCCTGTATGTGCTGTACTGGTAGATTCCATGGTCAGTTGTAAACTACATGTTGTAGATTTGAACACAGTTTGTCCTAAAAGATTTAAAGACTTAGAAGTTGGGTTTCTTGCATTGTATGTTAATGAGAGGGGATTCTCTGTTATAGACCTTTCTATAAGGCCAGACTGCCTGACATAAAAAAAAAAAAAAAAATGTTTGCAGCCTTTCATGAAACCTCATTCACACAGCATGTACATAACCATACACCTGTGAAGGGCTGTGTTTACCAGCACAGGGATGTACAAGTGTTCTGTGCATCCTTATGCAGGTGGTACTATTGCAGTCAATTGGGACACAGTCGCTGCTCCCCCATGTGACATTCGTACAGGTGTACGGCCCCAAATGTACCCTTCAATATGTTTTTGACATAGTTGGAATGGGGTAACCGTTGGTCAGTTTTTTATTGCCTTTTCCCATTAGGGATATTCATCACTCCATTTACGGTATGCTGGTGTCCATTGTCACCAAAAAAATAAAAGTCTGTGGAAGTCCAAATTTTTAGACCTGTCCCCAGGACTAGCAGTAAAAGAGAAATCTTGCAATGGGGACACTTGTTCTGGGAACAACTAAGGGGAGGAATTCCCCACACTGAGAAATGTCAACTAAATTCATGTTGCATCTCTGGGACAGAAAGTAACATTTCTGGTTGGTACACAGATGGCAAAAAAACATAACCTGTCAGGGCGTTTACCCGTTCTCTACGCCATATAAAAGGATAAAAAAGTGTAATAAAGTGGATAGTATTAAGTATAGGAATGTTGGAGCCTTTTTGACAGTGCGTGTACCTGAAGCCCAAAACTTTAAATCGGGCGGGGGGGGGGGGGTTGGGGAGGGGGGAGCTTCTATTTAAGTACTCCATTTGTGAGATTTTTGCACTATAGGTGCTACGGTGACCAATTTTTCTGTTGGGATTATTTTTTCCTTTTGAAGCTCAACTCCAGAGACAATATATTTAGCATATTTACTTTAGGTCAGCTTGGCTTAATGCGGAGCTCCACCCAAAAGGGGAAGCTCTGCTTATCTGCCTCCTCCCCCACTCCTTTCTGGGAGGGGGAAGGGGGGGTAGCAGTTTCCTAGTTTTGACAGGTACCCACTCCCACTTCCAGGTGATTGCCGCAGCGAGATCACCAGGAAGTTTGGCCCACCTCCTCCTTCCCCTGCCGCAGGGCCATTCACAAAGTGCAGTGCCTCACAAGGCTTCACTGCCGGTTCCCCTCACAAGAAAAAGCAGCGGCAGCACCGGCGAGCCAGTGGAAAAAATGCTGGATCCCTGAACAGGTAAGTGTCTAATAAAGTCAGCAGCTAAAGTATTTGTAAAGTAATTTTAAGGGAGCCTCTGCTTCAATGGAAGTATGAATGTGGGATACCTCATCAGTCTCTATGGAAGCTGTAAATCGCTGTAGTAACCCAAGCACAGTAACCACAGGGGGTCACTTGACACCTTGCATATTTTCTAATGCATGCAAAGTGTTCTCTGATTGCAAGAGGTGGAAAAGGAGGGGAGGGGGTAATGGTACCTAGACCTTATCAAATCAGAAAATGCTTTGCATTCATTGAGAACAATGCAAAGTGTTCTTTGAAGGATGGCAATGCTGAACAAGCAACCCCTGTGGTTACTATGAAGGAGGGCACCTGATCAGTACAGCACCCACAAGACTGTTGAAAAGAAAGAAAGTTTACCGCTCAGAGGTCCCAGAGAACTGCAAAGTGGAGTCCAAACTCTTGGGTGCAGGCACTGCAATAGTATGCAAAAATGTATAAGAAAGAACCAGGACGGCCGCACTCCAAAAATAAAAATGTGTTCCTTTTAATAAAAACTGGGGCTAACGCGTTTCACTCTCTCATACAGTGCTTTTTCATAGCCCTGAATAAGCACTGTATGAGAGTGTGAAACGTGTTAACCCTTTTTCCTGATTTTTTGCTGTGACATCCATGTTGTGACCAGTTTTTATTAAAAAGGAACAAATTTTTATTTTTGGAGTGCGGCCGTCCCGGTTCTTTCTTATACATTTTTGCACCCAGAAGACTGTTGCTATCACTGTCATATATTAGGCCATCGGGTATCACATATGCATACTTACATTGTACCAAGTTGGCCCAATATAAGTATGCAAAACATATCATTCCCAGAGGTCATCTTTGAGGTTCCATTTACACCTAGCAGGTGCAATGGAGTGCACACACTTTTTTGTGTTTAGGGCAGCCCATTAATTTCACTATGCCATGATTAAGGCCTAACAGCTGAAACGCGCTGGTGTTTTTCAAGCCATTTTTCACCTGTACTCAATAACGCTATATGCATTTTAGCAGATACAGTGGCACTTGTCTTTACCCTTTTCCTGAATAATTTCAATACGTTGCAGTACACACAAGAAACGTGCAAAAAAAAGTCTAAGAACAATGCAACAGAAGTTGAAGGAACACATAAAAATGAGAGAGAACATGCAAAACTCCCAGATTTACAGAAGCAAAGTCAGAATTTATGGTATGGAAAGACGGTTGTTGGGAGAATGTAAGACATATATAAGACAGGGACTCAAGTTCAGCATGCCCCACTCATATAGCAAAAATGACACACTTTGGTGATCATCCAAACAGAAGGCTAAAAAAAGAAATAAAACTTAATATTCAAAATGTTTTACATATTATTCCTAAACATTGCTAACAGAATAAAAGAGTTCTACTACATACACAGCCAAGTCTGCACATATCTCTGGAATGTGAAATGAAACAGAGATACAGCCAAGATCTCTGCTTTTTTTATAGTTTTAGAACAGATATGGTTCTTTTACCTACTTAGACAAAATATGATAGGTTGAAGTTTTGCTTTGCAATGTTTTCTACGCACCCAAGCAAGGTCCAGAGCTGCATTGATCATGTGCAGACCTCAAATGGGAAAGCCTTTCTTTTAGTTATTGCTTTAAATATCACACTGTTTTTACTCCCATAGGTAGCAGCAGGATCACATTGTGGTGGGTGTGTAGCCTTCACATACAGTATTATTGCACATATATACCTCTGTGACCTCCTTTATTTAAGTTGGGGGGTTCTTGAATAAGCTGTAGGGGTATCCTAAAATGACATCAGCTATATCAAGAAACTTATGAGTTAACATTCGCCACTTGGAAAAACACTCAGCAGTTGCTGATATATTCCGTTTCAGCACAATCTGCCTTTCTGGCACACTTCTTGCTATCGTCTGAATGTACTCATCACAATTGTTTGATACCAATCTTGTGAATTGCAACATGAGTGATGTACTTATCAGGGCATCATGAAAAATAGAGCAATATTAAAAGGAATATGGAAAGCAGCTGAGTAGAGATGCAGAATTCAGAGATGCCTCGAATGTCCTAGAAACCGGTTGCTTTTTTTTTTGTTTGTTAGGCTGTCAGAATCTCTGCCATCAAAAATAATATGCTGCTCTTACTTCAAATATAAGAACTTTCTTTCATTTTTTTTTTTTTTTTTGATGATAGTCATGCTGACAACTTTTTTGGTCCATCAAACTCTGCAGTACAATTACATGAATTTGCTTTTAATAAATTACCATTTTTGCATATATCAGTCAAAGCACCAAGTCTAAACAGTAGCAAAGTAAATGCATTATTAATTTAATTGCCACAACCTATTTAGCTAGCTTCTATCATAATTTGCTGTAACATGCAACCTATCAGAGAACAGAGTCAAATCCAAAGCGCTTAAAGTAAACCGATTAGATTGTCCTGGAGAGATTAGAATGTAGCAAGCTTGCACTATTCTAGCCAATGCATTAATGTTTTAAGCAGGTAAGAAAAAACTAACTCAATTTACAGAGAATTGAAGGTTCTGCTTGCTGATGAAGAAGTTTCCTGCTTTCACCGGCTGTACAAATATATCAATAAAAGCGGAGAGGAAAGTTCATTTGCTTTGCTCTAATAGCGCACACATTCAGAGCCATGGGCATGGGGGAGAATGATATGTTTGGGAGAATTAAAGTATGTCTAGAGCTCTGGTTCATTTATCAAGTTTTAACATAATTAGGAGATTTCCACTTCCAATCACCATCTATTATCATGTCTAGCTTATTATGGGTTATATTTGCTGATAAATATGAATCAAGTGCTGCCAGTTCTTTGCCGATATTTGCAGGATTAGGATTTTACTGAACATTCTGGTATATGTAGTTGACCAATTACCTTCCGGAGAATCACATACTATAAAAAAAGATGTTGGTTGGATGCAGAAGAGTACTTGCAGGCCATATATCTAGTGATGAAAATAGTGAATGCCGCACACCAATTTTTAGATGCTGCCTAGTGAAGCAATGACAATGAGAGCTGGGCTTTTGGTAGAGATTCTGTTTTCAGCATTCATATAACTAACTGAAGGCCACAAAGCTTAGTAAATATGTTGAACCCCACCAATTATAGCAAAATGAAAATATTTAAGCCAATCATAAAACTGCACATTTCAACTGCTGCAGCAGTGATCAACAGTGTAAACAGATGATTGATCATGTAAGCTCAGTTTTGGCAGAGCATTCTTTAAAGTACTTCCAGGCAGGCATCTTGGAAAGAAAAGAAATGAAAGAACGCGAGAAAGACAGAGGGAAAAAAATGAGAAAGCAAGCAGGAAAGAAAGAGCAAGAAAGTAAAAGAGCAAAAGTAGGAGTGCGAGAAAGAAAGAGTGAAAGTAAAAGAAAAAAAAAAAAAGAGAGAATAAAAGAAAAGGAGAAAGAAAAGAAAGAAAACAACATGGGTTGTTCGGTCATATGTTATTTTCTTACTCAATATGACAAGTTGAACATTTTTTGAATGTCATCAAGCTGAAAGTTGTGTGGTTTAATTGTACATTTTAAAAAATAAAATAAAAATACACTCTAATCAGAAATAAGCAACACAAATTTGTACATAACTTGTGTAAGTACCTGGTATCAGCCTGTGGCTAATCTCTAATACAACACCACTGAAATCCGATCAGGTATACTGTGTGGAAAAGTACTAAAAATAAATAAGCTCACTGGAGGAGAGAGCAGAATGAGCAGAGAAAGTCATCAGTCTGTGGCTCCTCCAATGTCCAATCAGCAAGCCGGGATATGGAGAGTACAATAATGTTTTCCTTCTACAGTCTATAATTGGACTATACCAAGTAATTTATTCTGTCTGGCTATCTGTCAGAGTGGACAGAAGTACAGATACTTTGGTAGGTAATGCACAAGGGTATAAATGAATTTCCAACTTGTGTCTAGCCGTTCAACAATACCAGAATTCTATCAAAATAATTACATTTATGGCTACTAAAGCTGTTTGGACCAATATCGCTCTTTAAATTAATGGACAAATATGATCTACACATTATACCAGTGACCCTTAGTTTTATATACTAATATATATATATATATATTTGATAGAAAACAGATTGTCAAGTTACTACCTTTTGTAATGCTTGTGCTCATCAATGGACACCTTAATGGTCCTAAGTTTGCAAAGATATTTACATCTAAATACAACACCACACAGTGTCTAAATTTTTTTTCCACGCTTATTATTGACTAAACAGTATAGCAAAAAGTGCATTCAGATATATTAACATACAGTGCATGCGGAAAGTATTCACAAAGCACTTTTTCCACATTTTGTTAGGTTACAGCCTTATTCCAAAATGAATGTTGCTAATTTTCCCCAAAATTCTAAAAACACCACCCCATAATGTACAACATATAAATCCACTTGCGCCAAATAGTGAAAAAATTAAACCTGGGTAAAATTAACTAGTGATTGCAGGTGCTGTTTAAACAATGGTGTATTATACACAAGAGAGATAACTCTATGCAAAAACAGCACTTGTTTTTGCATATAGTAATACCCCATAATGACAATGTGAAATAAGTTTGTTTGAAATCTTTCAAATTTATCACAAAAAAATTGAGCTCAGGTGCATCATATTTCCACTGATAATCCTTCAGATGTTTCTACAACTCTGAGTCCACCTGTGGTAAATTCAGTTGATTGGACATGATTTTGAAAGGTACACACCTGTCTATACAAGGTCCCACAGTTAACAATGCATGTCAGAGCACAAACCAAGCTATGAAGTCCAAGTAATTGTCTGTAGACCTCCGAGATAGGATTGCATCGAGGCACAGACCTAAGGATGTTAACAGAAAAATGTCTGCATCATTTAAGGTCCCAAAAGCAGAGTGGACTCCATCATCCGTAAATGCAAAAATTTGGAACCACGGGACTTTTCCTAGAGCGGGCCCCCCTGCCAAACTGAGCAATCAGGGGAGAGGAGCCTTAGTCAGGGAGGTGACCATGAACCTGATTGTCACTCTGACAGAGTTCAAGTGTTTCTCTGTGGAGAGATGAGAACCTTCCAGAAGAATAATCCTCTCTGCAGCACTCCACCAATCAGGCCTGTATGGTAGAGTGGCCAGGCGGAAGCCACTCCTCAGTAAAAGGCACATGCATGACAGCCAACCTGGAGTTTGCCAAAAGGCACTTGAAGGACTCGGAGACCATGAGAAACAAAATTCTCTGGTCTGATGAAACAAAGATTGAACTCTATGGCTTGAATGACAAGCATCATGTCCGGAGGAAACCAGGCACCGATCACCTAGCCAATATCATCCTTACAGTGAAGCATGGTGGTGGTAGCATTAAGCTGTAGGGATATTGTTTAGCAGCAGGAACTGGGAGACTAGTCAGGATCAAGGGAAAGATGAATACTTCAATGTATAGACATCCTTAAAGAAAACCTGCTCAAGAGCACTCTGGACCTCAGACTGGGGCGAAGGTTTAATGCTATAACAGAACGACCGTAAGCACACAGCCAAGATAACAAAGGAGTGGCTATGAGACAACTTGGTGAATGTCCTTGAGTGGCCCAGACTTGAACCCAATTGAACATCTCTGTAGAGATCTGAAAATGGCTAATGGATGTGCACCAATGCTCCCCATCCAACCTGATGGAGCTTGAGAGGTTCTGCAAAGAAGAATAGAAGAAAGTGTGCCAAGCTTCTAGCATCATACTCAAGAAGACTTAAAGGGTCACTAAAGGATTTTTTTTTTTTAGCTGAAATGACTGTTTACAGGGTATAGAAACATAATAGTTAACTGATTCCTTTTAAAAATGATTAAAAATAGATAAAAAAAACAATCATATAATGTACCTACAGTTTAGTTTCGTTTTTGCTGTTGTTTCCTTGTTCTCTGGTGTACAGAGCCAGAGAGCCAATAAAGGGCAGTGATGGTTTGTAAAACGAAACTGGATTGGTGCTGAGGGGTTTTAGACACACAGTAATCACACCTCCTTGATTAGTGACCACAGTGAGAAATCTCCCAGTACTGTGGTTATCAGGAAACAGACAACCAGGAAGTGTCCAGAACAGAGAGGAATTACAGCAACATCAAAGCAAAAATGAACAATGAGGACATGAAACCAGGACTGCAGTAAAGTAAAGGAAACTATTTAGCTAAAAAAAAAAATCCTTTAGTGACCCTTTAAGACTGTAATTCGTGCCAAAGGTCCTTTAACAAAGTATTGAGCAAAAGCTGTAAATACTTATGTACATTTTTTATTTCCGAAGATTTCAAACAAACTTATTTCACAATGTCATTATGGGGTATGCTTTGTAGAATTTTGAGGAAAA
Organism: Rana temporaria; assembly: GCF_905171775.1. NCBI lineage: Eukaryota > Metazoa > Chordata > Amphibia > Anura > Ranidae > Rana > Rana temporaria. The sequence continues at coordinate 276,617,747 of NC_053493.1, forward strand.
TAATGAATTTAATCGGTTTTGGAATAATAATGTAACATAACACAATGTGAAAAAAGAAGTGATGTGAGTACTTTACCGGATGCACTGTAGTCATGCATGGATTTATCCTGTTTTTCAGACCTGCAAGCCAACAGGGGTCTGGTTTAGTAAAATTTTGCAGGTGTTTAGTTAAAACTAGCAAATGTTCTAAAGGTCTTTTTTCCACCAAGAGACTGTTCACACTGGGGCGACTCGTCAGCCGCCAGACGCGTTGCGTCCCGTTCAATGCAACGGAACCGTTCTAATAGGAGCGACGCAAGTTGCTCCGACTTAGAAAAAGGTTCCTGCACGACTTTGGGGGTGACTCGGGGCGACCTGCATTGACTTCTATACAGAAGTCGTTTTGCTGGTCTCCTCTGAAGTCGTCCTCAGGACGACTTGCAGTTTTTCCCCCGAAGTCGTGCCGCGGGAGTGTGAACCGACTCTTACTACTTAGGGTAGTTGCAAGAAGAATGCAAATAAAAGAAACCATCCAATGCCATTGGTCATTTTACGAGTTAACTTTATACCATATCCCACAATCTGGGATGCTATGCTGTAATATTTGGTCAACTGTCTAATAATACTGAACTAATAATTATTATTTTAGTGTAAATTATATATTAAATCACATGCCTTAACATAGTTACCATGTTAGTGATTTCTGTACTATGTTTAATAAATATGTTAAATAAACACCAAACTTAGTACTCATATTAATATATTTTGTAATGCCAGTTAAATTACTTTAATACAATTGCTAGGCCTCTCTGGCTAAATGGTAGCATGGTATGATTGAGAGAAATGCTCTCCTTGGGCTAAAGCTACCAAAGCTATTTTTAGTAGCTCAGTTTTGTTTCTAAATCGCTAGAGATTAATTGCTAGAAACTGATCCCTAAAACGGATAGCCCCCTACAGAACAAGTAACAGTTTGCAGGAGTGATCAAATGCACATGACTGGAACATTGTGCGATCATACATGGTTAACCGCAACTACATGCTGTCTTTGTAGTTTACACCATAAAGAGCCAGTTGTTCTATATGCTTAGAAATCAATTGCTAATCCTAATAGTTTAAGTAGATCTACTCAAATAAAAAGTCTCCAGTGTAGAGCTAAACGAAGGCCCCTTTCACACGGGACGGATCAGTAATGATCCGCCCCGTAAACCTCCGCTTGCTCAGCGGGGATCGCTCCGTTGATTCCCCGCTGAGCCGACGGATGACAGGGCGGTCCCCACACACTGTGCAGGGACCGCCCTGTCTTTCCTCCGCTCTCCCCTATGGGGGAATCGGATGAACATGGACCGTCTGCAGATCGGATGAACACAGACAGACGGAAGGGTTTTCTTCCATCTGCAGAATCGGATCATTGTGGAGGCGGGCGAGATCGGCTGTCAGCGGATGTTCATCCACTGACATCCGCAATCTTAAAGGGACCAATGTATGTCCCTTTTTCATCCGCAAACGGATGGATGAAAAAGCGGACATACAGTCCGCAGGTGTGAAAGGGGCCTTAGGGTCTACTCATACTGTTGCACTGCTTTAAAGTGCAACATGTCACAACTGTTTGCAAGGTGTGTTGAGGTGCCATTCAAAATCAATGTCAATGCATGTAACTGGCACTTACGGTTTATTGACAGTCAAGCCAGAAGGCAGGAAAACAGCTGAGACAGCCAATTATATTTACAAAATGTCAGGTCTTACATATTTTATACATCTGAAAAAAGGGAGAACCGCACAGCAATGCATGTGTGTTCCTGTGTGATTCACATGCAGTTATGTGTGGTGCGATTTCAGCCCAATTATTTTGAACGGGATGCAATTGCACTACATCAAAAGTAGTGCATGCATTACTTTTGAAAACTCACTGCAACCGGATAGGATCACATAGTACCATGCAATCCGGTGCATGGTACCAAGGTGTGTTTCAATCTTGCCACAAAGAGATCACAAGTTATGTTTATGTTCTACAAGAAAGTCTAAAGGCCCGTACACACACGCCCAAGGCAGATCGCAGTTGCAATGCGTTTTGAACTCTGTGCAGGAAATGTGTATGACAAGTGGATTTCCTGCACCGCATTCTGGTGTGAACAGGTCCTTACACAGGGAGCAATGTAGAGTATATATTTAGCTTCATCTTTTTTACACAAGGTCTGCTTTTAATTAATATTGGAGCTTGAAATTTAAAAAAATTATTTCAGTATATTCACTAACCTTTCCTTTGGTGTTCCAACTCCATGCTTTCCCAACAAATGGTTATTTAAATGTTTCCTCATAACAAAAGCAACCCTGAAAAAAAAAATATATATATATATTAGGATGTTGTCTACATCAAACGTATTTAGATATTCTTACAGTGGTAATTTCACAAACCTGAAGCATAAAATTGTGTATTAATGGACTGTAGGATATTGACTCTTTAAGAAAGAAACTTTAGATGTGTTGTACATACAGTACTACCTCATAATGAGTAAAACTACTTTAATCTTTTTACATTTTTTATTTCCTTTTTCGCTGCTGTCCAGCTGGTTTATAGTGAATACTCGTTAACGCGCTCATCTCTGCCTGAAAAACAACTTGGAACCAGTAGATAGAAAATACAAATGTATGAATGCATTCTAATTCACTAACTGGGGACAAATTTACTGATCAGGAGTTTTTCCTAAACTCTGACTTAACTTTCTGTATACTTGTCTGGGCAATTATCACTTTCTGATAGCTGTCAAACTATAAAGATAAAACTATACACAGAAATTTAGATCTTGTATATACAGGCTTCAGTATGTAAAAGATCAATGATTACAGCAAGCTATCACAAAGTTCTCAAAGCTTTTAGCAAGTTTTAAGCAGCTTTGTTAAAGCAACAATCTGTTTCGGTATAGGGATGTTAAACATAGATGATAATGGGAGAGTATTGACTGTTGCTTTATGCAAGCAGCCAGCGGGTTTTAGTAACTTGCTCAAAGTAATACCCAAAACACTACTTTAAAATGTATTGACGTTATATCACCTCCTTACCGACTGCTTTAAAGTGGTTATAAAGGCTCAATTGTTTTTACCGATATGCGTTCTATGTATGAAGGTAAAAAGCCTTCTGTGTGCAGCCCCACCCAAATACTTAGCTGAGCCCAATCTCGATCCAGCAACATGCATGGGAGCGGCTGCTCTCCTAGCACTATCCCTCCTCATTGGCTCTTGCTGCAGTCAATCACAGCAAGTGAGGAGGAAAGGGGGGTGTGTGGCTTAGCCCTGTTCTGTGTGTCAATGGACACAGAGTAGGTCTTGGGAGCGAGCATGCATGAGTGCCCCCATAGCAAGAAGCAGAGCGCCAGCAGGGGGACCCGACACGACGAGGATGAAGACGGGACAGGGCACCAGAAGGGGGACCGGAGAAGATAAGGGTCAAGGCTGCTCTGTGCAAAACCATTGCATATTTGCAGATCGTCTCCAAATCGTTAAGGTTTCAAGGTTGACGTATGGTAGCTTGAACCTTCAGTTCCCTCCACATAGTCTCCAGACCTTTATCCCATGGAAAATGACTAGGCCACTCCAGGACCGTATTGTTTACTGACAGTATCTGTCAGCACTTTCCTGAGTGTGCAGCTAGCTATGGAGACACACATGCGAGCATGCTCCTCATCTGGTCTGTGTGCCTCCATTGACACACACAGCGAAGCTCAGTCACACTCCCTGCTCCCTCATCACTGAGCCTAACTGCAAATTGTTTATGTTGGACAGAAGTGTCCTTTGAATTGAAATATCATAATGTCGCATGGAAATTTACCAATTTGATGAACGAGGAGGAAAGACATTTTTTTTTATTTGTCAGCTGGCCGAAATATTTTTGTATGCAATGTTACAGAATGACTAAGCCTGACAATTTAGATATCAGCAAATGTAAAAAAATATATATCAAATTGCTCACTTGATAAGCAAACATTTCTGTTACAACTTCTAGTGTGAAAAGGACTCGCAAACATTTTTGTTAATTATGTATTACAGCTGTCCTTCATAAACTTAATTACTAATTGCTGAAAGGCAATGGGATTCCATTTGCATATGTACACGAAAGGCATGAAATATGCAGAAATATGATTTTAATTAGCATGCTGTGATATGAGGGGATACAAATCAAACTGGCATCTTATAAGATTTTTAACATTAAACACAGAATTCATCTGGACATTTCTCGTATAATGGACACAGCTGAATTATGAAAACGCACACAGCACTCAATTAATAAGAAATTCTGATATCAAGGTGTTTCATTCTTGCCACAAAGAGATCACAAGTTATGTTTATGTTCTACAAGAAAGTCTAAAGCCCTGTACACACAATCCGAAAAAATTGAGCTTTCAGCTTTCGAAACGATCGTACGATAATCGGATCGTTAGTACAGAGCTTCCGAGAGCCGATCAGCACAGTTCATCGGATTTTATACTATCGGACATGCACGGAATTTTTTTTCGTACAATGCCAGATCGTACAATTTTCGTTTAATCAGTGCAGCTGTCGTTCGAAAATGCAATACAAATGCATTACAACACATGACATCACTTTTTTTTATTCTGCCGTACGACAATTTTCGTGACTTTAGTAAACTCATCAGATTCGACGTGAGATTAGCATACAAAAAAAAAAACTATAAAAAAAAATTATATTAACAGTGGAATAAAAGTTTAAAATCTACAAAAACAAACCAGTTAGGGTAAAGCTAAACTGTAAACCAAGAATGGGTGTAAACACATTTTAAATTGAGTTACAATTTAACTTGCCCAAAAAAATAAAACTATCAGGTTTTACGTTGCATGTCAAACTTTACAGTGAAGAGATGGGAAAGTAGGAGGGTCTTCTGTCATATTATATCACACTGTGTGTAGGGGAAAGCTGTGTCAACAGAGTATACTAAACAATTTATTAAGTCAAAACTTGGAACTGAACATTAGGGGGTAGATCCACGTACAATGGCGCATTATTGCGCCGGGCGTAGCGTATCTAAGATACACTACGCCGCTGTAACTTACTTTTTTTTTCTTTCGAATCCTTAACAAATTTGCGCCGTAAGTTACGGCGGCGTAGTGCATCTCTTGCGGCGTAAGGGTGCGGAATTCAAATGGATGTAATAGAGGCGTGTTTTATGTAAATACGTTGTGACCCGACGTAAACAACGTTTTTTTTAAACTGTGCGCCGTCCCTGGGGGTATCCCAGTGCGCATGCTCCAAATTTAACCAGAACAAGCCAATGCTTACAACGGTGACGTCATTATACGCAAATTCCTATTCGCGAAGGACTTACGCAAATGACGTAAAAAATTCAAAATTGTACGCGGGAACGACGCCCATACTTAACATTGAAAACGCCACCATATAGCACTTTTAACTATACGACGGAAAAAGCAGAACATGGTGGATGGCCGTAACTAGCTAATTTGCATACTCGACGCGGATTTCGATGGGAACGCCACCTAGCGGCCTCCAAAAATTGCAGCTTAGATCCGACGGCGTACCAAGACGTACGCCTGTCGGATCGATCCCAGATGCCATCGTATCTTGTTTTGTGGATACAAAACAAAGATACGACGCAGGAAATTTAAAATTACGCCGGTGTATCAGTAGATACGCCGGCGTAATCCTTTTGTGGATCTGCCCCTAGGTGTTCTGCTATTTAGTTTACTATAGGTCTCTTTCACATGGACGATGATGGCTGTATAGCAGGGGTGCCCAACCTTTTGAAGAACGAGGGCCACTTAAGCAACTTAGTAACCGGTCGTGGGCCACAATGAGTGGAGCAGGCAGATGTCTGGTCCGTGTCCACCCTGCATATGCAGAGCAGACACGAACATAACCCACTCTACTGAATGGGCTTTCTGATACGATCCGCCCAGATGGAAGGGGGTGGATCCCCTTCAGTTTATTTTTTTAGCAAATTGGAGGTAGGTGGGTGTAAATGGACACAAGTCCGTCTACATTTGCCACTCCATAGAGGAGAATGGAAGGTCCGATTGGGTTATACCGATCGTGTGAAAGGGGCCTAAAGCTGTTGCTGTCCCTGGCAGAGTGCATTAGGTATCACTCCACCTGCGACAGGAGCCGGTGCTATACAGGAAGCATCGGCTTATGCTGCTCTGTTCCAAAGCTGCTTGCTTCCTCTACCGCCAGCTTCATTCACAACACTGATGCTCTGGGATGGCTGGTCGGCAAGCCACTATCTTGGCTTGCCAACCTGCCATCCCAGAGAAGGAGGTCAAAGGCCACATCAGAGGGCTCTGCGGGCCCACTGGTTGGTCACCCCTGCTGTATAGACGATTAGCTCAATTTCTTCTGGCATCTCAACTTTCAGGTGCTGCATGCAGGCAAGCCAATTGAAATATATTAGGATGCAACAGCTAAAAAAGTGAAACAAGAAAGTGGTTCTTTAAAGATGACACAGAGTGAATGTATGAAAAAAACAATAGAAAAACAATAGAATAAAAAAAATAACCAAGTTTTATTACACGCATCCTTTTAATAAGGTCTGTATGCCTGAGTGGTAGGAAGGATCAGCAATCACGTGACAACTGTGATAAGCTGTCGCAGTGGTCACGTGATCAAGAGGATACCAAATGTTAGAGGGGACAAAGAGCTGTCTTTGACAGCTCTCTCTTTGTGCTGAAGCACAAGGCATATTCTAAGCATAGAAACATTGGTTACCCAGTGACGTACATTTGTAGAATGTGAGTATTAAAGCCCACCCTTTGCTGTTGCACATGTGTTAGGTGGGTGGCAGCAGGTTAAAAAAAAATCTAAAAATGAATACAGAAAAATCTGAATTAAACTATAGAAAAAGCTACATAAATGTGTAACATATGACATGTGGCATGATTAACAAAGCCTTTGGTAGAAAGCCCTTGTAAAACATAACTCCAGGAACTTTTTTTTATCCCAATGCATTCCCTGCATAAAAGTAAAAAATATCCCACTATTTGTCACCCACCCCACCCCCATATCACTTTGAGTCCTCTCTTAAAGCGGGGGTTCACCCAAAAATCAACTTTCTGTCACTAGATCCAGCATACTGCTGACATCTGCAGTATGCTGGATTTTTTTATTTTTTTTTTTGTACTTATCATTTTAGCCGTATTTCTTCTCCTGCATCGAGCGGCGTATCCTTCCGGGTATAGGCGTTCCTAAATAAAGCGCAGTTGATTGACGGGCTTGGATAGCGCGTCACACCTTCCGAAAATAGCCGACGTGACTCTCTGCAATTTACGAGGGCCTGCGCAGTCAGCTCTACACGGCAGGCGCAGGCGCCGTATAGTGCCGTAAGCAGCCGAGAGTCACGTCGGCTATTTCCGGATGGCGTGACGTGCTATCCAAGCCCGTCAATCAACTGCGCTTGATTTAGGAACGCCTACTCCCTGAAGGATTCCCCGCTCAGAGCCGGAGAAGAAATACGGCTAAAATGATAAGTACAAAACAAATGCTGGATCTAGTGACAGAAAGTTGAATTGTGTTGAGGAGGGAGCCCAGGGCATGGCTGAGCTGTGCAGTATGTGCCCATGGATCATGCACTCTCAGAACAGTTTGCTGAAGGGGACACTCAGAGAAGAGGAGCCGAAAGCACTGGCAGTGGACTCCAGGGGAGAAAGTAATAGATCACTCAATCAAAAATAAGTAAAAAATTCTTTTTGATTTCAGGGGGGAAAAAATAAATACATTTAAAACCAAGTCCAACGAGGTGCATGCCATCTTGTGGACCTATCTCCTCTGGTTACAGCTTACAGTTTTACCGAACACCCAGGAGTACAGATATTACTATATTCCTGGTGCTTTGACAGGAGAGATGCTGCTTTCGTAGACAGCAGTAGGTTGGCCTGCCCCTCCCCTGTCCATTCCCAGAAGGCTTTATATTTTGTGAATGGATTCACACAATACAAAGTGCTTTGTGATTGGGCAGGAAGGGGTGGGGGATGGGGCGGGTAGAACAGCTGCATGCGACTCTACAGCTGTTAAAGCTTAGAACAGAAGGTCCCGCATCAGACGTATAGTGATAGGTACATTGAGGGGAAAAAAAAGTATTTGATCCCCTGCTGATTTTGTATGTTTGCCCACTGACAATGAAATGATCAGTCTATAATTTTAATGGAAGGTTTATTTTAACAGTGAGGGAAAAAAAAAATCCAGAAAAAAGCATTTAAAAAAAGCTATAAATTGATTTGCATTTTAATGAGTGAAATAAGCATTTCACCCCTTCGCAAAACATGACTTAGTACTTAGTGGTAAAACCCTTGTTGGCAAATAAAGAGGTCAGACATTTCTTGTAGTTGGCCACCAGGTTTGCACACATCTCAGGAGGGATTTTGTCCCAATCATCTTTGCAGATCCTCTCCAAGTCATTAAGGTTTCAAGGCTGACATATGGTAGCTTGAACCTTCAGTTCCCTCCACATATTTTCAATGGGATTAAGGTCTGGAGATTGGCTAGGCCACTCCAGGACCTTATTGTACTTCTTGAGCCACTCTTGTTGCCTTGACCATGGTTTTTGGGTCATTGTCATGCAGGAATACCCATCCATGACCCATTTTTAATGCCCTGGCTGAGGGAAATAGGTTCTCACCCAAGTTTTGACGGTACATGGACCCATCCATCGTCCCTTTGATGCAGTGAGATTGTCCTGTCCCCTTAGCAGAAAAACACCCCCTAAGCATAATGTTTCCATCGCCATGCTTGATAGTGGGGATTGTGTTCTTGGGGGTCACAGGCAGCATTCCTACTCCTCCAAACACTGCGAGTTGAGTTAATGCCAAAGAGTTTAATTTTGGTCTCATCTGACCAGTTCTTCTCTGAATCATTTAGATGTTCATTAGCAAACTTTGGGTAGGCATGTGCATGTGCTTTCTTGAGCAGGGGGACCTTGCGGGGGCTGCAGGATTTCAGTCCTTCATGGTGTAGTGTGTTACCAATTGTTTTCTTGGTGACTATGGTCCCAGCTGCCTTGAGTTCATTGACAAGATTCACCTGCGTAGTTCTGGGCCGATTCCTCACTGTTCTCATGATCATTGAAACTCCACAAGGTGAGATCTTGCATGGAGCCCCAGACTGAGGGAGATTGATGGTTATTTTGTTTCTTCTATTTGCGAATAATCACCCTCTCATCAAGCTGCTTGGCAATGGTCTTGTAGCCCATTCCAGCCTTGTGTAGGTCTACAATCTTGTCCTTGACATCCTTGGACAGCTATTTGGTCTTGCCAATTATGGAGAGATTTTAATCTAATTGATTGATTGCTTCTGTGGACAGATGTCTCCAATACAGGTAATAATCTGAGATTAGAAGCACTGCCTTTAAAGTGGAGGTTTCCGCCAATTTTTTATTTCTATTTTTAAAAGCCAGCAGCTACAAATACTGCTACAACTTTTAAAATATGGACACTTACCTGTTCAGAGCGCCCTCAATGTTGGCAGCCAAGGCCGAGCGATCGCTCGTCTCTCAGCTGCACCCGCTGCCATCCTCGGTAAGGGAATCAGGAAGTGAAGCGCTGCAGCTTCACTGCCCGGTTCCCCTACTGCGCATACGCGAGTAGCGCAGTGTGCAGTCACTGGTCCCCGCTCTCTCCTAGGAACAGGGTGTTTCCCAGAAGACAGCAGGGAGTGCGGGTAGGGGCATGACTGCCGCAGGATTGTATTCCCGGAAGTGGGTGCAAATACCTGTCTTAGACAGCGGAAGTTCCATTTTTGGGTGGAACTCCGCTTTAAGAGAGGGCTCCCAATATTAGCTTGTTACCTGTATAGAAGACACTTGGGAGCCAGAAATCGTGCTGATTGATAGGGGATCAAATACTTATTTCACTCATTAAAATGCTAATTTATAACTTTTTTGAAATGTGCTTTTCTGGATAGTTTTGATGTTATTCTGTCTCTCACCATTAAAATTATAGACTGATCATTTCTGTGTCAGTGGGCAAACATGCAAAATCAGCAGGGGATCAAATACTTTTTTTCACTACCTGTATGCTCCTGAAGCTCAGAAAAAAGTCCACGAGGCAGCAAGCATCTCATTGGACTTAACCCATAGTAAATTCAGCACATTTTAGAAAGTGGTCGAATTCCTGGAGTCCAGCTTTAATGATGAATGGGCTTACCTCTAAGCCAAAACAGATTATCAATGTATTTATTGCTATAATGTACTGTATATTGGAGCTCTGTTATACTGTAGTTAGGAACCACACTTTGCAGGGGTGTCATTGTAGATTTACATATTTTTGGAAACGTGTGCAACAAAAACCTTGTCTTCAACCAAACAAGTTAGTTTTGTGCTGACTAGCAACTCATTGCAGCATTCATTCACACCCATGCCAAGACTTTGACTGGACAGTGAAGGCGAAGCATTACAGTGATGAGCTTGTCTCTGTTACTCTGCTTTCTCCTCCTATCAATATGCTTTTGTCAGCACATAAACCAAAATGTTCCTAGTGCTGCTCCTTCCTCTCACATTCTAAAGCTGCTGTAAAGGGAATAAAATATTTGCTACCAAGATACATTCAGGCACTTGCACTACTTTTGTTTAAATAATTGTACATTGATAAAAATGAGCTGCATTAATGGGCCTTTAATATCTGCCAGGAGTTCAGCTTTAACCACTTGCCGCCCGCCAATGACAAATTGACGTCGGCAAAGTGGTTGTAGAATCCTGACCGGATGTCATATGACGTCCTCAGGATTCTGAGCCGCTGCGCGCCCCTGGGGGCGCGCATCGCGGTGATCGTTGTTGCGGGGTGTCAGTCTGACACCCCGCAACACTGATCTCGGTAAAGAGTCTCTCACGGAGACTCTTTACCACGTGATCAGCCGTGTCCAACCACGGCTGATCACGATGTAAACAGGAAGAGCCGTTGACGGCTCTTCCTCACTCGCGTCTGACAGACGCGAGTAGAGGAGAGCCGAACGGCTGCTCTCCTGACAGGGGGGGTTCGCGCTGATTGTTTATCAGCGCAGCCCCCCCTCGGATCGCCACACTGGACCACCTGGGAAGCCCACCCTGGACCACCAGGGAAGGGCAAACTGAAAAAAATGCCCCCCCCCCCAAAAAAAAAAAAAAAAATCCAAAAAAATAAATAAAAAAAAAGGCTGAAAAAAATAAAAAAAAATAAAAGATGCCAATCAGTGCCCACAAATGGGCACTGACTGGCAACATAGGTGCCGCCCCACAGTGTCCATCAGTGCCACCCCACAGTGTCCATCAGTGCCACCCCACAGTGTCCATCAGTGCCACCCCACAGTGTCCATCAGTGCCACCCCACAGTGTCCATCAGTGCCACCCCACAGTGTCCATCAGTGCCACCCCAGTGCCCATCTGTGCCACCCATAAGTATCCATCAGTGCCACCCACAAGTGCCACCCATGAGTGCCCATCTGTGCCGCCTATGAGTGCCCAGTGCCACCCATGAGTGCCCATTAGTGCCACCCATGTGTGCCCATCAGTGCCGCCCATGTGTGCCCATCAGTGCCACCCATGTGTGCCGCCTATGTGTGCCCATCAGTGCCGCATACCAGCGCCGCCAATCAGTGCCACCTTATATGTGCCCGTCAGTACTACCTCATCGATGTCCATCAGTGCCATCTCATCAGTGCCGCCTTATCAGTGCCCGTAATTGAAAGAGAAAACTTACTTATTTACAAAAAAATGTACAGAAAAAAATAAAAGCTTAATTTTTTTTCAAAATTTTTAGTCTTTTTTTAGTTGTTGCGCAAAAAAAAAAAATCGCAGAGGTGATGAAATACCACCAAAAGAAAGCTCTATTTGTGGGGGAAAAAAGGACGCCAATTTTGTTTGGGTACAATTGCCATTCAAAGTGCGACAGTGCTGAAAGCTGAAAATTGGCTTGGGGGGAAGGTGCGTAGGTGCCCTGTATGGAAGTGGTTAAGTATAACGTAATATTTTGCATATGCTATATATACACACTTTAGGATGGCATGCATGTACTTCTTCCATAGCATGCACAACGTTATCTATTTAATGTGCAGAGCCTGTAATCATCCTGAAAAACACATAAAACTGTGATCTATACTCAAATGTCCTTCTCAGCTTGATATCTGGACCTCATTTTGTATATTGCCAAATTCTAGGCTGCTTCAAGTCGGAGAGAATCTTTTTAATAGTACTTTCTTGATGTGAGACATAGCTCTGTGAAAACAAGCACCATCTAGCGGTCACTCATTAGGGAAATAAGGGCCTGCTCTTTTTTCTAGCTTAGAGGCTTTTGTTTTAGAGATCATTGAATCCAGGGGTGATCTTTTCCCTTTTCTGCATGAAGCTCTCTGGGTTATCAATGAAATATTTGTCTTTATGATTCAAACATTTTACTAATTGAAATGATTGCCTGCAACAACCATCAATCGGTTCATTCCTGTCTAGACGGGCGTGCTATGACAAATCTACAGTTATGTGTGTAGGAGAAGACTGTATCCTTTATGGCTGTGTTCGAATCACTGTGTTTTGATTGGATGGGAAGATTTATATTCAATGTAATGCAAGCTCAAGGCACTAAAATAGAAAATGCATTGCCAATGCAGAAAGGTATTAGCAGATGCCATTTATTAATTATAGATCTCTAAGGGGAGAATGATCAGTTTGTAATGCCTGCCCCAGGGTCACGCTACTTCCAGTTTTTCAGGATGCTGTTTAATCCTTGTGTTTTTTTTTTTTTTTTTTTTTGACTTTTAACTTGAGTCTAAATCAGATTAGCTATGTAAGGTAATTATTTTAGGAAACAGACATGTGCAGTGCTATACATATCAGCTTTGTAACACATACCTTATTCAGGAATGAATTATAATGCCAAAGAGAGGATCGTAAAATATAGAAGTGCCTGTGAGTTTCATAGATTAACTGCAGGACTGAAAACAGTTACACTGTATATTTGTTTAACCATATAAGACCCGGACCATTATGCAGGTTAAGGACCTTGCCCCATTTTTGCGATTCGGCACTGCGTCGCTTTAACTGACAATTGCGCGGTCGTGCGACGTGGCTCCCAAACAAAATTGGTGTCCTTTTTTTCCCACAAATAGAGCTTTCTTTTGGTGGTATTTGATCACCTCTGCGGTTTTTATTTTTTGCGCTATAAACAAAAATAGAGCGACAATTTTGAAAAAAAAACTATATTTTTTACTTTTTGCTATAATATATATCTCCCCCAAAAATATATATAAAAAATCATGTTTTTCCCGCAGTTTAGGCCGATATGTATTCTTCTACATATTTTAGGTAAAAAAAATTATCGCAATAAGCGTTTATCGATTGGTTTGCGCAAAATTTATAGTGTTTACAAAATAGGGGATAGTTTTATTGCATTTTTATTAATATTATTTTTTTTACTACCAATGGCGGCGATCAGCGATTTTTTTTGTGACTGCGACAATTTTGACACAGCAAAAAGTGCTATAAAAATGCACTATTTACTGTGAAAATGACAATTGCAGTTTAGAAGTTAACCACTAGGGGGCACTGTAGGGGTTAAGTGTGACCTCATATGTGTTTCTAACTGTAGGGGGGGCGGGGCTGGACGTGTGACGTCATTGATTGTCTTTCCCTAGATCAGGGAACAGACAATCAATGACACTGCCAGTGTGTTTACACACACCTCTCCCCGTTCTTCAGCTCCGGTGACCGATCGCAGGATACCGGCGGAGATCGGGTCTGCGGGTCCCGCGGGCGTGGTCACGGAGCTTAGGACCGGGTCGCGAGCAAGCCGCCGGCACGCTCGTGACCCCCATGGCTGGGCTTAAAGAGACACGTACATGTACGTGATTGTTCGTAAAATATAGCAAGTGCCTGGGAGTTTCATAGATTAACTGCAGGACTGAAAACAGTTACACTGTATATTTGTTTAAACACTTAAGACCCGGACCATTATGCAGGTTAAGGACCTTGCCCCTTTTTTGCGATTCGGCACTGCGTCAGTTTAATAAGGAAGAAAAGCAATGTGTGCTGCTGCTGCAAAAAAAAAAAAAAAAAGGCGTAACTTAAAGTAGTTGTAAAAGGCTCAGTATTTTCTATCTTCATGCATTATGTGCAAAGTGCATGAGAGATTCGGCTCTCCCAGGTCTCTACCTCCTCATTGGCTAAGACAGCAGTGGTAGCCATTGGCTCCCACTACTGTCAATCACAACCAGTGAGCCAATGAGGAGAGAGTATGACATGTTTACCTCAATGCATTCCCTGTAGTAAAGGTAAACAAAAATCCCAGTAATTGTAAAGCCCCTTCACCCCCCTTATACTTCTACTTAGCTGAGCCCTCTCTCGATCCTATACCTGTCTTTCTTCTCACAGGATTCCAAGGCAAACGTTCAAGCTATTGGCTCCTGTTGCTGTCAATCAAATCCTATAAGGAGGGAGCAGGCCACACAGCTCAGGAGCCAGCCCACACGTGCACCCCCATAACAAGCGGATTCCTGTGTCAGTGCACACAAAATAGAGGGAGGAGCCTAGAGCGCTGTCGGGGGGACCCCGGAGCAACTCAATATCATTGCACAGAGCATTATAATAGGTTTGTTTTTACATATTATAGATAGATAGATAGATAGATAGATAGATAGATAGATAGATAGATAGATAGATAGATAGATAGATAGATAGATAGATAGATAGATAGATAGAGATTACACACACGTTTACAACTGCTTGAAATGTGCACAGTAGAGAGTGTATAACACACATAATGAAAAAAAAAAAAAATAATAACATAGGAAATTACACCCAGCATGGAAAACAAGGTACTATTAGCTACTACAAGTACTAGTGTAAAATGTCCATACATACAGAATAAATAAGACTCACACTCACACCCAACATACAGACATGAAGTGGAACCATGTAATGTCCATATTTAAATGTCGTCAACCATTTATTAGCTAAAATTCTATTTTGAGCACCAGTTCACCAAAAGGATATCGAGGAAGTGCAGAGAAGGGCAAACAAACTGATACTAGGCTTATCTATGAGGAAAGATTAGAGGAACTGCAGTTATTAAGGGGTAGTGTTGCCACCTCATCCCTTTAAAACCGAACACATATTAATTACACAGGTTCTGTGGCTAATTAAGGTGGTAATTAGACTCATTTGGTGCCTTACCTGCATTAAATTAGCCTCAGAACCTGTGTAATTCATATGTGTTCGGTTTTAAAGGGATTAGGTGGCAACCCTATGAAGGGGGGATATGATCACATACACATAAATACACAAGTGGTCCATATGGTGAAAATGATGTTGTGTTATTCACTTTAAGGTCCTCACAGAAGACAAGGGGGCACTCTTTACATCTAGAGGAAAAGATATATATTCTCCAAATATAGAAAGGTTTCGTCACAGTAAGAGCTGTGGAAATGTGGAATAGAATCCTTCAAGAACTGGTTCTGGCCAGCTCAGTACATTGCTTTAAAAAAGGCCTGGATTGTTTCCTGAATGTACATAATATAACTGGATACTAATATTTATAGGCAACGTTGATCCAGGGTAGATCCCGAGGGATCAGAAAGGAACTTTTTCCCCTGCCGGAGCAAATTCATTCATGCTTTACTGGTGTTTTCCTTCCTCTGCATCAACTGTGGGTATATGATTGTGTATATAGAATTGATGATTATTTTTTTTTTTTTTAGGATATTTTTTACTGGTTAAACTAGATGAACTTGTCCCCTTTTTTAACCATACAGACTGTGTAACTATATAAATTAGAAACAGCAATATAAATACATATTAACTGCTTTTTACACTTATGAAAATAAGTTCCTCCCAAAAAATGGGAAACCTGGTAGCTTCGTAGGGAAAATTAGTCAGTGTGGTCAGACTTGCTGGAGAGAGATGGCGCTAACCAACATTATTAGGCAAAAGCTGCTTGAAGGCAGATGTTTGCAATTGCCTGGGCAAAGAGTTCAATCATTTTGAAGATTGGATCTGCTGTCTTTACAAGTTTATGTGAAAGGAGAAGGTAGGGGTGGGGAGTTGGGTGGTGAAGGTCATCAATAGTCTATAGTGAACAATAGCAATCGGTCTAGATTTGGTAACTTTCCAATTGCTTATAACCCCTGGTAGTAGGCAGCCACCGAGGGTTGTAGACCTCCCACAGATATAAGATTGCTGCTAAATCCAAACTAATGCGATAACAGTTATCTCATGTCTATGAGTACATTGATTCAATAAAGCAGTGCCAAGTATTGCAAATTGGAGCCACAAACTAAACCTCATCTCCCTCTGATCGGATATGAAGGGAAAATCTAATTTCTGCAGATCAGTGTTATAAGTACATCACCGCTGCCCCTTTATATTATGGAAAAGATCCTCTGCTTAACATAGTGCATAGCGTAATAATTTGCAATTTCCCAAAAGAACCAGCTTTCAGAGTGGCATGCAGTCATTGCTACCAAGTTGGTTTTGATTTGAAGGCATGTTATAGTGCAATTTCTGTGTAGCTTTGTTTGTCTTTTGAAGAATAGATTATAGTTGTATTTAATCGTGAATGTTTTTCTTACTAGAAACGGTATCTCCAGCTGTAATTATTAGAATTCATTACACAAACAATTGATCCAGGGAATGAGCCTGATAGCCACTGATGGGGTCACAAAGGGAATTTATTTTTCCACTGGGGATTTGTTATGCCTTCTCCAGAATCAGCAGTATTAGAATCCATCAGATGGGGTTGTTTTTTTTGTCCGTTCTTCTGTTTTTACCAATTATTCAACAATGTAAATAGATGCTGCTAAATCATTTAGGTTACCTTTTTTTTTTTCCCGGTACAGAGGTTTATGGAAAACATGCAAATAATTCCAACGATGACTACTAAGCTGAACATAAAGAAGGCATTTTCAATGCAAGTAATACGTCGAAAATGCTGCTTTCACTCAGTGCCTTCCACTTCACTGTGCTGCATAATTATGCATTACAAAAAGATATTAGCCATCTTGTGTGTGCTGACTGTAGCTCATTACATCAGTGAGCACTAGAGTATGATTGGTCTCCAAACTGAAGGCAGAAAATCATTGCCATCACTTCTCGATGATAAGTGCAAGAGCTAAAGTAGTGTAATATTACGAATGGGTTAAAGATTCATGAGTCTGCATGAGAAAAACACACAAATAGTTTCAGAGCAGTCTGGCAGAGATATGTTTTTGTGTAAGGAGATCACACAGCTCTTTATACCCAAGGCTCCAATTTTCTTGTGGCGACTGTGTAATATTTTGCAATGTAAAATTGACTGAGATGGAAGCTATTTTGCATGGTACAGTGGCCATGGCTAACAAATGAGAGTTTTGTGGGCTGAGTGTTAGTCCCCTGCCTCATCTGCCACCCCTAATGACAGCAGCCACCTGCTGTTTTATTGTCACAGCTGGAGCCAGTTCACACTCCTTGGTGCCGAGTTCTGCCCATGAGCGCCAAGCTCTCTCCTCGCCTCATTACTTTGATGAACTTTTTATGGTCAGCACCCATGAAGACCTCATCTAGGACTACAGAGCCCAGACTTGGCTGCAGGGAGTGCTTTAAGCACGCACAAAGCAATAAGGCACAGTTATACTAGGTCTGCAACTGCCTGTCACTTACTTAACGAGTCATTCTACCATGCTTTGACTCTGAACAGACCTTAACAGGTAAAACATAGATCAGTTGTAGGTAAGTAATATTACTCAGTTCTGTCCATGCAGCGATGTCAAGCATTTTTTTATTTCTTTGGTAAATCATATAAAGATACTGAGAAAACACATCCTATAGTAAAGGAAGAACATAGAAAATATAAGGATTTAGATGCTACAAAGTAAACTTTGCTTTCTTTATTTGCGCTAATATTTAATAGCAATCAATCAATCAATACACTGGATATGATAACATTATAGAAACCACCTTGATATGGGCGAGTTCTTCCCCCCAGGAATTTACTTTAGAAAGGTCAAATCACAGAATGATTTCCACACAGCTGAATGTTTACACACCAATAGAGAACTCCAGTAATGTTCAAGAAAATTACCAGAAATTTTAATTAAAACCCCTTTCACATTGGGTGCATTTTTCAGGCACTCTTGGGCTAAAAATAGCTCCTGAAAAACGCCTCTCCTGCAGCCCCAGTGTGAGAGCCCATATGCTTACACACCGGGGCGGTGTGTTTGCAGGATGTTAGGAAAAGTCCCACAAGCAGTGTATTTGGGGCGGTAGAGGAGCGGTGTATACGCCGCTCCTCCATTGCTCCTACCTATTAAAAGTAATAGGAAGTGCTGCCGAAGCGCCTGAAAAGCGATTCAGCAGCAGCACTTTTTAGGCGCATTTAACCCCATCAGGTGGGAATCTGCACCACACAGGGTGATTAGGGTGTGCCCAGGCGCACCCTGTGCGCACGCCTACGATTTACCCCCTTCCACTACCCGCTCCACCAATCTTCGCTGTCTTTACAAGCTTTGCTGGCTGAAAAATCTTCAGTATTTCAACACTTCTGGGAGCACAGGATGCCTTGTCCCCATCTGTCCACGGTTGTTCTTTTCGCCCGGCCCACAGTAGTTGCATAGGGGCTGGAGGAAGAAATCACGAGTACAGCGAGAGACCAGGCATCAGACAAGCAGAAGTGTGTCGGCGGCTGAAGATGTTTCATCTAGCATAGTTTGATGGTATGGCAGTGGGAGGGGTCAATGTAATCTCCTTGCTTTGCAAGCATGCATTTGGTTTTTCCAAACAGTGATACTTTAACTTTTAACTCAACAAACACTGACATTTCATTCTTGTGTTAGCACACAGCTCTTCTTAAAAACACTGGTATAGCATCAGCAAGATCACTACTCTTGAGTTTCTACACCTGCTGTTAGGCTATGCCCTTTGAGAAGGTGTCTTGTCTTGTTGGATTTTAATTTTTTTTCACATATTATGTTAAAATGCAGTCAAAACTTTATTAGTTATAATTAGAGTGGAAAAGGGTGCGATGTTAAGGTTAACCAGGCCTTCTATCACACAGGTGGCAGACTTTACTGCCCTCTGTAAAGCATTCCACTGTGGATCAAGTTTCAGACCATGGTTAACAGATGATTTATGACATTCAAGGAGGCAATGCTGCCACTTCCTGATTTTTTTTTTTTTAAAGGAGTTGTAAAGTAAAAAAAAAAATCATCTTAATGCAATCTATGCATTAAGGTGAAAAAACATCTGATGCTGCCGCCCCCCCCCCCCCCAGCCCCCGTTAAACTTACCTAACCTCCGCGAAAGTGCCACGCTCGGTGCTGAGATCCTCTTTGCCGCTGATTGGCTAGAGCGGATGGATTGAGAGCAGCGCAGCCATTGGCTGGCGCTGCTGTCAATCACATCCAGTGACACGGCGCGCCGAGGGGTGGGGCCGAGTGATACAGGGAGCGGCTATGGCCGCTTGCTGTATCACGGGAGCGCGCCCGCAATTACTCACCATGACTGTGGTCAGTACTTGCGGGGAGGACCAGAGACAGCCGCCAAGGGACCCCAGAAGACGTGGATCGGGGTCACTCTGTGCAAAACGAACTGCACAGTGGAGGCAAGTATAACATGTTTGTTATTTTAAAGGAATTTTTTTTTTCTTTACTAACCCTTTAAATCCTAGGGAGATTTGCTTCATACCAATGGGATAAACCTCAAGGCAGTAGTCATAGCCATGTTTGGCATGTTGTTTTAGAGTGATCCCATCAACTTGAAATGCCAGGTTAAAATTGCCACAAAGCTAAGCATCACAGCCACAGCAACATGAACTCACCCTTCCAGGTTGTTCAAATTTGTATTTTTACTGCTCCTGGCTGCCTATTTCAACTAAACCTTATAGAGACCTACTGCCCTTGACACCATGCCTTCCAGTACACCCATAACTGTAAGTTCTCACGTCTCATACAACTTTTTGGGGGGCTTTACCCATCCTCCCTTACCCTGACATGGTTACTTATGTGGTTCATTTATTCTCCCATTGCAGATACCTAACATGTCTGCCCTTGAAGACCGGTCTAAGCCGCGAAATGCGTCGAGCTACCAATTATGTTGTATGAGTTAAACACCCACCAGGGTATGTGTGTACAAGTCCTAACTTGATAGTGATTCCTAGAATATTGATTGTGCAGATGCTATCATTTTAATCTATGTATCCAACTATGAATATGGTGGTCCCCTTTGTTATACCATTATTAATTGATGTCTGTAAACATGTTCTCTATGTTTGCAAGGTTAGCAATTGGCACTTTGCTATAAGTGCAATTTCTTGTACATGGTATTCACTGCATGTAAACATGTTTTTAGGTATCATTAAATTATTTTAATTTCCACCTCCATTAAATTTGTCATCCCGAGCTTCATATAAAGTCTCAACTCCCTTGCTCACATCACTGCCGCCTTTTGCCACATTGGTGTTTTCTTTTGTCTAAACCTTAGAGAATTTTCCCTAAATTTATTTTCTGGTGACAATGTATTACCAGCCATAAAGTGAAAAACAAACAAAAAAGAAAGACAAAAAAACTAAACAGTTTTCTAGCTTTACACTTTGACTGTTGCTGGAGAGTTTCCTTAACTTCCAGTCTGGTGAAAGTGTGGTCCCGGGTACAGTGAGTGAAGGGAAATGCAACACTGCTCTGGAATGCAGTATACCTTGACAAGGGTTCCAATCCTTACCAACTATCCAAAACAAATAAAAAGGTTGGGCTTTAGATTTTCTTAATCTACCCTAAGATTTCCATGTTTGGCTAGCTAACAGGGCAACAGGAGGCAGATCCAAAAGCTTCAGAAAGGGGACCAGGCTGCTGGAGTTACTGGAGTATGAAAAGACAATCAATGCATCATCCTTTCAACTGGATGACAAACGGTTATCTTAAACTCAACGGTTCGAAAACAGAACTTCTCCTGTTTCACGCTAACTGGAAAAATCACCCCGCGTCAACATGGACTCCCCCGCCCATTCTGGGTAAAACTATCACCCCTAGCACCAAAGTCAAAAGTCTCGGAGTCATTTTCGATACCTACATGACAATGGATGCACAAATAGGGTCAGTAGTCATCGGATCCCACCATCTGATGCGCCTACTACGCAGACTCATGCCCTTTATACCGAAAGAGGACATTGCAGTCATGGTGGGAACAATCATCAATTCCAGACTCGACTACGCAAATGCCCTCTATCTAGGACTCCCCAAAAACCAAATCACTCGTCTGCAAGTCGTTCAAAATACGGCCGCTCGACTAGTGACTGGAAAAAAACATGGGAATCAATCTCACCTTAACTGAGATCCCTTCATTGTTTGCCAGTAAAAGACAGAATCACTTTCAAGGCACTCTGTCTAATACATAAGTGTATTCAAGGCAACGCCCCCCAATATCTACGCGAAAAAATAAAAGCCCATAACCCCAATCACATTCTGCGATCCACCAATCAAAACCTACTCCAGATACCCAAAGCCAGATACAAGTCCAAAGGGGATCGAAGATTTGCAGTCCAGGGACCTAGCCTTGGCACTACCAACCACCATCCGACTGGAGTCGGACCACTTGGCCTTCAGGAGAAAGATTAAAACCCATCTCTTCTGAGGTCAAGGGGTTCCTTACCCATGAAATGGATACAGCGCCCAGAGGCGATTCAGTTTGCATGTGTTGCGCTTTACAAGTTTCTCAATCACTCACTCATCCTTTGAATTCCATTCTAAAATATCATTTCTAGGTAGACTTAGTCATAAGGTCCTGTTTCTCCCTTTTTGGTTTATGTGCAGATGTCATGCATTAAAGTCTTTTCCAATGATCATAATGAATATGTTACTATCGAACACACCAATATAGTTGCACTATTCACATACCTTCGAGCAGTGGTCATCAACCCTGTCCTCAGGGTCCACTAACAGGCCAAGTTTTATGTATTACCTTGGGGAGATGAAAACTAGAATACTGCAATCACTGAGCAGCCAATGATATCACCTGTGATGTATTTCAGTTATCTTGCAAACCTGGCCTGTTATTGGGCTCTGAGGACAGGGTTGATGACCACTGCCTTAGACTACACTTGAATGTACAATATAGATGCATTACAATGCAGTACCCAAAGTGAAGGTAATAGCATTAAAACCCAAACCTCAATAGCTGCAAACAGACATCTGCTAATGTCATGAGTTTCCACGTGTCGCTGAAATTGTAAACACATTGTTAGGGCTTCATAACCTTATTTTGTTGTTGAAATGCAACACCTTTCATTATAAAAAAGTGTACACATATAATTGTGTTGTGTCCTCTCCTCTAGAAACAGTGAGGTCAACTGCTGCTTAGTGGAACGTAGTACAGATAGACAGACTCTGACATGTACAGAGGGCTGCACAATTGCTTTACTGTTGGAAATTGTACTATTATAAATTAGGATGGTGTTATTAAAGTATTAATACATGTGTTCTTCTCTTGTTCG
Organism: Rana temporaria; assembly: GCF_905171775.1. Classification (NCBI taxonomy): domain Eukaryota; kingdom Metazoa; phylum Chordata; class Amphibia; order Anura; family Ranidae; genus Rana; species Rana temporaria. The sequence continues at coordinate 276,640,156 of NC_053493.1, forward strand.
GACAAGCCAGTGCTCTTCTAGAAAGCTGCTTTTTGAGAAGTTCTCATCCAGCTTTTTCCTTGATTGGCCATGTGACAAAGCAGAAGTTTTAATTTAGGAAAACTATCCCCCTTGCATAGTTATGCTGTGGTGCACCTCCCAAAAAATAATCTGCTTTTGATAATTATTACTGTACCATGATGATAATATTGAGATGAGTTTGCCTAGAAGTTAGAAGAGAAATGTTAGAATGATGGCTACATTTTCACAGGATTGTGAGTGTTAAATGAGAAATGTGGGTTAATCGTTCTTTAGTGAGCAGAGGGCAGTTACCAGCTCTCTGCTCTGCCCCTCCAGCACTCACTGAGGTGCTGGGCTGTGGAGGGGGATGTTAGCGGCTGGCTCAGGCTGTCAGCGGCGATTCAGTTGCCATTAAAAAGGTGATTAAGGCCAAGTTCACACTGGCATTAAAAGCAGGCGTTTGAGGGGTGTTAAAAACAGGCCTCAAACACCTATGCACAAGATACATTAGACAGCACACAGTGCTGTTCACACTGCCAAAACATGATGCGTTAGCGTAGCTTCAAAAGTGAAGCCTCATGTTGAGTCAGGAGGCTTTGAAGCCTTTCCAACACCTCCCATTCAAGTCTATGGTAATGCTTCACAAATGCTCTGGCAGGCAGTTGCATTGCGGTTGGAATGCAATAATATTAGTTAATTTACTGTATTAGAATAAGCGTGTTTGTGAAGCGGTTATAACACACCTTAACGCTCATCAAATGCTTCAAAACTGGCCATTGGGCATTTGGGGAGCATTTTTAACTCATTATTAGGGCTTGTAAAATGGCAGTCTAATGCCCATACTAAAGCTCATTAACACAAGTTTAATGCCCATACTAACGCTATAGGAGCATTTGTTAAGCGTTAGAAATTTAGTCAAGTGTGAACAAGCCCCAATTGTTATTTTTTTTTTATTTTTATTCTTTATACATGTTTTTTTCAGCTCTGCCCTGTCTAAAAATGAATTCTGAAGACATAGGGAGTGCCAATGAAATAGAAGGTGACATCATAGCACCATCACTTCAAAATATAATCTCAAACCTCACTTCACAGTATGCTGTTTCAGAGCAATAATACATTTTAGATCCTGGGGTTAGTGTTGGACCACAACCGTCCATGATAGTTTCTTATGGCACCAAAGCCTGTCAGAGCCAAGGACACTCAGTGAGTAGCCCACTGCGTCCTGGACCTGAATTAGGGCCTTTAGTGCAGCAGGCCACACACTGAGCTCTGGCAAGCTGCATGTAGGACACCATGGCTAAAGCAACTCAATCTGAACCAAAAACGGTGAAATAAAAGCCACAATATACATGTTAGTGTGGAGTCTAGAGGGCAATGACCATGTAGGTATGTATATATTAGGGGGTGACTGATTATCGGAGCAGCTGTATAAGGGGGGGATATTTAAATTATCGGTATCAGTCACAAATGTATCGATATTGCTGCAGTCTCTGCCAATCTCTGTCAGCGGTGGGCAGAAAGATGACATCTCTCACTGCCCACCTCACATCACTGTTGTGGCAAGTGACAAGCTGCATCTGGGTGGCAGGTGACATACTGCATTGAGGTGGCAGGTGACAGTGGCAAGTGGCATGCTGCATCTGTGTGGCAGGTGACAGTGGCAAATGACACACTGTATCTGGGTGGCAGATGACAGTGGCAAGTGACAAGCTGCATTTGTGTGGCAGGTGACAGTGACACGCTGCATTTGGGCGGCAGGTGGCAGTGGCAAGTGACACGCTGCATTTGGGCGGCAGGTGGCAGTGGCAAGTGACACGCTGCATTTGGGCGGCAGGTGGCAGTGGCAAGTGACACGCTGCATCTGGGTGGCAGGTGACAGTGGCAAGTGACACAATGCATTTGGGTACTATATCGGTCGAACCCTAGTACATATTTCAGTAAGAAATGTTGTGGAACAAGTCACAGGGCTTTAGATCAATGATATGTGAATGGTCTAACTTAACCACTAGCCGACCAGCCGCCGCAGTTATACGGCGGCAGGTCGGCTCGGCTGCGCGAGATCACGTAGCTATACGTCATCTCACATTTCAGCCAGCTCCCGGTCCTGTCAGGGGGGGAAATTACGGATTGTCTGTTCATACAATGTATGGACAGCAATCAGTCATTAGTCAGTCCCACCCCCCCTTCAGTTAGAACACACACAGGGAACATAACTTCTTCCTCGCCCCCTAGTATTAACTCCTTCCCTGCCAGTGGCATTTTTATAGTAATCAATGCATTTTTATAGCACTGATCGCTATAAAAATGCCAATGGTCTCAAAAATTTGTCAAAAGTGTACAAAGTGTCCACCATAAGGTCGCAGTACTGATAAAAATCACTGATCGCTGCCATTACTATTTAAAAAAAATAATAAAAATGCCATAAAACTATCCCCTATTTTGTAAACGCTATAACTTTTTCTCAAACCAAACGCTTATTGCGATTTTTTTGACGAAAAATATGTAGAATACGTATCGGCCTAAACTGAGGGAAAAAAAGTTTTTTGATATATTTTTGGAGATATTTATTACAGCAAAAAGTAATTTTTTTTTTTTTCAAAAATGTCGCTCTATTTTTGTTTATAGCGCAAAAAATAAAAACCGCAGAGGTGATCAAATACCACCAAAATAAAGCTATTTTGTTTGGGTGCCATGTCGCACAACCGGGCAATTGTCAGTTAAAGTGACGCAGTGCCGAATCGCAAAAAGGGGCCCGGTCATTGACCAGCAATATGGTCCGGGGCTGAAGTGGTTAATGAGACTTACTTATTTGAAGCGCAATAGCTACAGTGTGTTTAAGCAGAAAAGAATTACCCACTGGTTTAACCATCATTAATATGATTTTATTGGTATGAAAATAACGATCATAAGAAAAGTAACACAAATATGCATAATTTGCCATTATAAGACTTGACTGCAAAATGCTCATGAAAATTAAACAATACAGAAATGCATCAGTTTTATAAGCATATGTATAGAATTGATATGAAAACACAGTTTGTGATCATATTAACAACCAATCAAAAAGCAGCAGCATCAACACAGATTCAGCCAGCAACACAGCTGATATACTTAATAATGGAACCCCTACATATTTAGAATAAAGATATTACATTACATACACTTAAGATTTAGCTTACTGTCATTATGTAGTGAATACATGGGTCATTAGCTTCATGAATCCCTTAAAAACCAATAAGCGCCACCATATCAGCCTACATGTACGCTAAGTGAACAAGTAAAATTACAATATTTATTCAGAAGATGCCTTAAAAGGCAATGTTAGTTTGTATTGTTATGTAGAAACTTGTTAAAAAAAGGAAAAGCCGATAATAAAAGTACAGGAATTTGAAAGTAAATTTCTGGCAAAAATAACATTGACTTTGAATACTGATTATTATTAGTTTGAATTGACATTTTAAATTGGGTTAAAGAATGGAATATTTTGAAAATGTAAGCGATTAAAAAAGAAGTGTGGCCAAAGTTCCTTGGGCATGAGTCACAGGAGTGCACTTGTACTCTCCTGTGACCCAGAATCAGTCAATCTAGGGTAAAGGCCACGGTCAGATGACATCAAAGAGCCTGTCACAATCATGGCATCGGGCTTGAAGACCAGTAGCTAAAGCAGTTGCAGGACAGGTATACAGGCAGTCACTTCTGGCAGGTGACACAGGCTCACCTGAGGTGCAGAGTCCAAGTACTAGCCAGTGTTCACCAGAGCTCCTGATGGTGGAGATGGATTTAGCTGTGTGCTAGTACCAGGTCGCAGTCTTCAGGTTTTCTCCACCAGGATGTGAGCAAGCCGGGTCCAGTAGCGGATGAGTAGATAAGGGTTAAACAGCAGTGTGGTCAGTAAGCAAGCTAAAAGGTCGGTAACAAGTAGTTGCAGATTGGGTTTAGGCAGTAGAGCAGTCAAGGAACAAGCCAAGGGTCAATCACGAGTGGTAGCGAAATACAAATGGCAGCAGGGAAGTCAGATAGCAAGACACTGGCTGAGAAGGCACAATAACCTGGCAAAGAGGAAGTGCAGAGATAAGGCTTGTATAGGAAGTTCATGGGAGGAGCAAGGAGTTCAAGGTTCAACAGCAATCAAGACACAAAGCAGAGTTGTCCAATGGATCAGATAGGATTTGTCCAATAGATCAGGCAGGGAGCTGTCCAGCATCCCAAATAGCTAAGTGGGAAGCATCAGCGCCAGACACAGAAGAGGTCCCAGGTTCAAGCCCAGGTCCTGACAGAGCCTCTCCAGATTCTGATGTTGGGATTTACTCATATGTCTTACAGGCAGCTGGCTCAGCCTCCAGCCGCTCCCCTCCTCTGTTCTGCTCAGCGCTCCAGTGAGGACTGGAGGGGCAGAGTACAGAGTGGACCTGAGGACTAATCGATCAGCAGTCACAGATCTTGGGCTTACAGCCGGCGGGGGACAGGCAAGTATGTATATTATTGTTATATTCCCTCATGTCTCCTTTAACTGTCAGGTTCATCTGTGTCACAAAACTATACAAAAAAAAAAAAAGAATTCTTCTCACTTCAGCTCCACCCAACAGAACTTGCATGGAATGAGGCCATTATTTTAAACCATTCATATGCACACCAACATTGTTGATATGGAAGAAGCAATATCTAAACCCCAGGCATACAGTTGGCAAATGATTCTTATTCTGAGGAGCAAAAAATCATTCCTTACTTGAAATAAACTTCCCGAATGAATCATTCTACTTGTTAATACTAATATTTATAACTGTAAGTGCCTTTTCTAGAAAGTATTACAAGTAGTCTAATGATAGGCTTGGCCGTGACCAGATTATTTAGAAAAGAGCCTGGAAACCGTAACAATTATCCTTCTCAGTAATTTGACTGACTGTTACAAAGTTCCCGATAAAAACATCACAAAGCACTAGAGCACACAAAAATAAGGGGTTCAACTTGTTTTGCAGTTTAGCTCTACTGTTATGTTTTGCTTTACAGTTAACATGTTCCAAATGAACAGAATATGGACAGAAGTACACTCAGCAGACTGTCACTTCAAATGTATTTGGTAGGAAAACTTCAAGGAAAAAACGATTTTTCACAATTTTGTATTTATCTTTTAAACCCTGTTGTGTGCCATTTAGCTAAAGGTTTTGAAGCTACCAGAGGTTCTATGCTCACCACCATAAAAGAAGCAGGGCAGGCTGGTACAGGTGTAGTTAAGCAATCTAAAAAGGTTTTCCTTTGCAATAGCCTCAAAAGTTTGTAGAATTCACCTCGTAACATCTCTAAAATGTGCCCCCTTTAAACAAATGTAACCACCAAGATCCTCATTCACTACCTTGTGCGATCCCCTCTTCGGTCTATCATAAATGCTGCTGCCAGACTTATCCACCTTACCAACTGATCAGTGTCTGCCAACCCTCTCCTCCAATCCCTACACTGGTTCCCAATCACCCAGCAAATTGAATTCAAAATACTAACTACAACATACAAAGCCATTCACAACTCTGCCCTGAGCTACATCAGCAATCTTGTCTCCAAACATAACCCAAATCGCACTCTCCGCTCTTCTCAAGACCTCCTACTCTCAAGCTCTCTCGTCTGCTCCTCCCATGCTTGTCTCCAGGATTTCTCCAGAGCCTCTCCCATCCTCTGGAACTTGCTTCCTCAACCTGTTCGGCTATCCCCTACTCTTGCTACCTTCAGGCGATCCCTGAAAACTCATCTCTTCAGGAAAGCCTACCATGTCTCAAACTAATCTCTTACCACTTCCATCAGCTCATTTCCCACAGTTAAAACCTTTTGTACCACCTGCCCCATCCTATTAGATTGTAAGATCTTCTGAAGCAGGGCCCTCTTAATCTTCTTGTATTTTATTGTATTATAACTGTATTGTCTCCCCTTTTTTATATTGTAAAGCGCTGCATAAACTGTTGGCGCTATATAATCCTGTATAATAATAATAGCCAAAATAGCATAAAAGTTAAAGTTAAAGAAAATGATAGTGTTGTGCCTTTGTGTTTTATGTGCAATTATTAAAAGAATGGCTGATAAGCAATCGATCCACAAGATTATGAAGCATACAGCCGTAAAACTAAAGTGTTACTAAACCCAGGACCCTACATTCACTATATGTGGTCTCCCACAACACACAGAATGTATATAAACTGCAAAATACTCTTTCTCACCGGCAGTATATAGCAAGCACAGGTTAAACCTATGAGGCTGCATAACCCTCTGCAGATTACATGCAAACCCCCCCCCCCCCAAAAAAAAAAACTCTCTAGCAATACACACCAAACCGAGCATGTGCAGAGTGCCTCCAAGGCTCTGTACGATCAACAGATGGATTAGAGACCATAAAATATAGGGAGGGTCAGAGAAGACAGGATCAAACAGTATTTTATACAATGTGGAGGATAAGCCCCTTAGGTTCCACAGTGAGTATAGCAAACATGCTTTACTGCATATACAGACTGATTTTACTGTTGTGGGTTTAGTAATACTTAAGAAGACTTGGGAAACAAGTATACAAATACTCTGCAGGTAACCCGCATTGCACATTTATAACTATGAGCCCCCTTAGTCCTACCTGCACAAAATATGTTATTATGACACATAAAAGGCAGGTATGCTGTATCCTGTTTTTGTAAGGACTCACTACCTGCAATACATAGAAAGTTGCCCTATCAAAAATCAGTCCTATGATCTGCAAGCAACAACTTAAAACAAATTTCAGCATGGGAAAAAGCACAACATTTTACTTAACAGGATCTTTAATTAAGTTTCAAAGTGGTCACTTAGGGGTTTACAATGTCTCTGCCAAGGTGTTTGACATCTAATACTATCACTTGCTTACTACAGGTCACTGCTCCCTTTAACATTACTTTGCAAATGCATTGCCAAGAAAGGTGATCCAAATAATAGTTTAAGTACATTAAAATCCATCCAGGAAGAAATAAAGCAGGTTGTAAGCGTTATATCATCCACACTTTAATGCTGAATTTGACATGGTGAGTCTTGAGAAGATTCATTAATGGGGTGCAGTTCTAGAGTTTGACCCACAAAGAGGTTAACTGAGAAAGACTCCACTGAGCAGCCATATTTTGATAAGCATTTGCTTAGATATTAATTTATTCGACAAGGCAAGGGTGTAATAAAATTTCCCAGAAACCCATGACCTGTACTAGCTTTCATTGCACGTTTGGAAATTATAGCACTCTTGGTGAATCTCAAGAAAGCAAATAAAATGTCTAGCCGTTTGTGATTTGGACCACAGAAAAGAATATAACTGGAAGACCTCCCAAGCGAGACTACAGTATGTGTAAAAATCAGCTACGGAAAAATACAGTATTTAAAAGCCAATATATTACCTTTATATGCAATAACAACATTGAAGACATTGTAGATACCAATGTCTCTGGTGATATTAAAGAAAACATGTAATAAACTCAGACACAGTATAGGAAGAAAATTAAAGTGGTGCTGAGGTTATCTTTAGGCCCCTATCACACTGGGCCGAGAGGTGCGCTGACGGTAAAGCGCCGCTATTTTTAGCGGCGCTATACTGTCGGAATTGTGGCAGTATACGGCCGCTAACGGTGCTGTTTTAACCCCAGCTAGCTGCAGAGGCGCATTGGTGCCGGTATCACCGCGGTGTCCCATTGTTTTCAATGGGAAGGAGCGGTAGAAGAGCGGTAAACACATTGTCCTCCCACCGCTCTAAAGATGCTGCTGGCAGGACTTTTGGAGCGGTTCCGCCAGCGCATCGTCTCAGTGTGAAAGCCCACGGGCTTTGACATTGAGACTACAGGGCAGGAGTTTTTCAGGTGGTATTTAGGGGCCATTTTTAGCGCTAAAACGCCTGAAAAACTCCTCAGTGTGAAAGGGGTCTTAGTGTCGTAGAAATCAGATTCATAGGTATAGATAGTTCACATTATATACTGTATACATTTAAACTGTTCCTATAAAAAAATTAGCACAGCCAGACCCACACTCATCTACCAAGCTCCCCTATTGGTCAGGGAGGCTGCTCATCACATTAATGGAAACCACAGACCTTTAATGCTTTATAAATCAGTGATGTTGAATAAGCATGTAATCAGTGAAGTATCTGCATGCTTGTTCTGGATCAGCGATTTAGAAAGTACTGAAGCCCCCCTTAATCATGAACATTTTTAGGAGCAAAGCATTCTGTTCTCCATACATTCTCTTATGGCAGGTGTACTTTAAAGGATTTCTATGCAGGACTACTTGATATTAGAAAATAGGGCCCAGCTCAGCTTTTACAGAGAAGTAAAGAATTGCAAGATACTTTGGCTAGCTTTATGTTTGTATTTACTCATCATTTGACATGTGGCTTCCACTGGCAGTAACCTCCCCATTGAATTTGTACTTTGAATTGCCCAGGAAGGTATTTGAAGGTATGAGAAGGTCACCTTTCGTAACATGTTACACCTATATTCAGGGTGTAACCCAAAACATGCACCACCCCCACTCCTGATCCCCTGTTGTAACAGCGAGTGGGGTATCTTCTCCCTGCGCTTGCTGTCACAATTAATATTTTCTTTAATGCAGGGGCGGGGCTCTGCCCACCCAGCCATGTCATTCATTCACAGAGTTCTGTAAATGGGAGAACTAAAAGTAGACAGCCTGTGCAGCCGTCAACGTGTAGTTCTCAATGAACTAACAGGACCCTGTTGAGTGCTCCAAGTAGTTTGTTGATGCTTCCTGTCACTGTGTAACTGCTTGTCCACTTGAGGTACGAGGAGGCAGCAGCTTACACAAACAGTCTGCAAAAGCCCTGCATTGCACCCGCAATCTGCTGATCGCGGATGCAATGCATTGCAGGCACCTAGTAAAACAAAAAATTCCACTTTTTTTTTTTACCTGCAAAACTATGTGCAGTTATTTATTTTTTTTGCAAAGGTAAACTTATCCTTTAACCTCTTCACGCCCACGCTATAGCCAAAAGACGGCTACAGCACGGGTTGCCGGGAAGGGGACCATGTATGTCCTCCCGTGCATGAGCTGCCGCCTACGGGGCGTGCGCAATGCGCTTGGTGTGCTCTGTGAGTCTACTAGACTCGGCTGATCATAGATCCCGACCCCTTACCACATGATCAGCTCTCAGCCAATGGCAGCTGATCACGTGATGTAAACAGAGTCGGTAATCAGCTATTTTTCCCTCACAATGATAGCGTGAAAAAAAAAAGCTGATCAATGTCAGAGGGACATTGGTCCCAAACAACCAGATCCACTGCCGCCTAATTTGTGCCCACCAGTGCCACCTGCCAGTGCTCACTAGTGCCACCTACCATTGCAAAGCAGTGCTGCCTATTAGTGCCACCTATCAATGCCCACCAGTGCCACCTATCAGTGCTGCCAACCAGTGCCACCCATCAGTGACCAGTGCCACCTATCAGGGCTACCAATATGTGTCACTTTTCAGTGTGGCGCATCAGTGCTCGTCAATGAAAATGACCTGTTTGCAAAATTTTATAACAAACCATGATAAACTTATTTTTTTGATAAAACACATTTTTTGTGTGTTTGTTTAGCATAAAAAAAAAACCTAGCAGTGATTAAATACCACACAATAAAGCTCTATTTGTGCGATTTTTTTTTTTTTTATAAAAATGTAATTTGAAAACAGTGTAGTATGACTGTGCAATTGCCATTTAAAGTTCGACAGCACTGAAAGCTGAAATTGGCCTGGGCAGAAATAGGGTTTAAGTGCCCAGTAGGCAAGTGGTTAAAGGATAAGTGTACTAACAGTTCCCACCCTCCCCTTCCATAGATGCACAGTCATTGAGATCCGATGTATACAGCACCGCAAATCCTCTCTGCCTGTCCGTGCCAGCACAACAAATGCACTTATTCTCTAAAGCTGAACCCGAAGATAAACAAATAGGCCCGGATTCACAAAGCACTTGTGCCGACGTATCTCAAGATACGCTGCGTAAGTGCAAATGTGCGTTGTCGTATCTGTGCGCCAGACCCACAAACTAAGATACGCCTAAAAACAGGCTTCATCCCGCCGACGTAACTTGTCTACGCCGGCGTAGCGTGGGCACATATTTAGGCTGGACGCATGTGGCGCTCCCATTGTTTTTCTATTCAAATAGGGAAATGAGGGAAATGAGGGGGATTCATGAACGTACGTGTGCCCGACGCAGGCTACGCGATGTGCGCGTAAGTTGTACGTCCGGCATAAAGTTAAGCCCCATAAAAGAGGTGTAACCCAGTAGCAGACATGCAAAGTTCTGCACCTGGGAACACAAGCCGGCGTATGTTACGGAGTTTACGTTGGACGTGTGTGTGGCTGGGCGTAGGTTACGTTCACGCCGTAGGCAGTGATCCGGTGTATTTTAGGCAGTTGTTCCGACGTGGTTATGAGCATGCGCAGACGGATGCGTCCTCGTCTCGGCGCATGCGCAGTTGGTGATACGTATCTGTCTGGCGCTCGGCCCATCATTTGCATGGGGTCACGCCTCATTTGCATGGTTCACACCCACTTCCACCTACGCCGACTTACGCCTTCGAAACCCAGCACAGTTTTGGCAGCACTGGCTTTGTGAATTCTATGCTTGCCTCTCTGCGCTGCGTCTGCGTAGCGTATATTTTTTGCGCTACCGCGGCGTAATGTGCGCCCGCTCTCTGTGAATTTGGGCCATAGTGCCTAAATGTAATGGACACGTTTTACTACTTGGATTTTGGTGGGCTTTGTGTATTACATTCAGATCTGTGCAGTAATCCAGTATGACAATCTACCTCTGTGCAGGAGATTCCGGTATTAAGACAGGTCACTGTTGCTCTCTGTCCTTGTGCAGAGTGACTGGCCTTGTATTGGCCCCTCCTGTGGTTTTCTGCAGGCAGCTTGCAGTGAGTGGACCTTCTGGGTCTCTTCCACAGTTCTGCTCTCTGCACAAGACACATATGGAAAGGTGATTATGTCAATACTAAGTTAATTAAAGTTTTTCTGCTGGAGTTAAGCTTTAAAGCAACACTTTTTTTTTAACCCTAAGGAGCCGGCGCCTGCCTATTAATAGGTTTAGGATAGCAGGAGGAAGGGCAAGGCTAATGGTCATATGACTGCCGTAGTTGGCTGTCATATGATCAGAAGACTCCAATCGCAAGCGGCAAACTAACTTTCTGTCAGCTGCTGGTAACAATGCCGAGAGCTCCATTTGCACTAATGCACGCAAATATGCGCCCCAAGGCCTACCCACCGAAGGGCAACAGATTTGCTTATGCTTGGCGCCAAGAGATTAAAAAAGGAAAAGGAAAAAGGTCTTGTTCACAAAGACAGCTGTTGCTCCTAATTTAACAGCTGCGCCGTGCAGACAGTGTGTGTGTTCCGCGACTCGCACCAGAACAGATGTCAAATAGGTAGCAGCGGCTGTGTCTGTGCAGCCTGTATCCCCAATTTGACATGAATAGGACTGCCTGCATGGGGATGCACGGAACATCAGTGCATCTTCGTGCGGAAAAACACAATTATGACAACATGTATGAACGTGATCATAAGCTTGCTGAAAAACTTTTGGCATTCAACACTTGTGAGAGAGTTGCCCACTGCTCATTGTGGTTTCATTTCATCCAATTGACACAGCAGTGATGTACTGGCTGGCAGAAGGAACCACGTTACGCAGCAGGGGACCAAGCATCTAAAAAACGTGGAAATGTGGCGGTTGCTGAGGATTCTGGCGTAAGCTTTATCGCTTGAAGACAGCAGAGTTTATTAGTCTCAACTGGCAGCAGTGAGTGAGCACTGGCAATCAGTGAGCAGCGAATATTAATACTTTTCTTTACAGGAAGGACTTCTGTTTACTTTTTTTGAATAGCGACAAAGCCACTTTTACACCTTTTTGTTGCAGCTTTAATACCTTGTTCACAAAGCTGCTATTTTACAGCCTAAAAAATGCTCATGTTTGGTTTTAAGATCACTAAAAATAGGTGAAACGCTTTTAACTGCAAGATTTTTGCCGAATCTTATTCAGTATTGGATGACATGGGAAGGGGTTAGAACCTAGAGTACATCAAGTTTTCTTGCTCTCTATGGCCCCGATAAGGAGATTTAGCCTTACTATATGTCACTGGAATATGACTGAAATGATACCCTACTGCTGATAAGAGTCATCAGGAACAGATGGTGAGGGAAATCTCCTAGTGAGGACATCTGACATGTTAACAGTTTTCAAAAACGATATCTAGAAAAAATATTTTTGTTCACTTGCCCTGACATTTTTTCTTGTTGTTTGCTTTAAATAAATGATAAATGTAGATGCAGTATTTGGTATTGCCTATATTCATATCCTGTACATTGCATGGGAATGAAGAGTCAGAAGTACAGATCCTGTGCCAAGTTTTTTCAAATGATAATTTCAATATTTCCATCACACAAAATACTAAGGGCCAGTTTACACCATGCCCATAAATTAATTGCACAGAAACATGCTCTGTGTTCCTGTGCGATTCATACCGCTTTCAAAATGCAATCCAATTGCAATCTGCAGTAGGCACCAATACGCAGTTAACGACACCCATCGCAGAGCCACAACTGCCTACACCGGATCACATGGTATTTTTGTACAAAGCAGTCCAGATGCAGTGCACTACACCACTTTGGTGTGGTGTAGTGCAAGGCTATTTTGCAGCCCATTCATTTTGAATGGCCCAATCGCACCACACAGAAGAGCATGCGAGACGCACAGCACATTACTGCGTGATTCATTTGCGGGCATGGTGTGAATCAGCCCTAAATTAATATTTATAGTAGACTATTGATCACATTTAATGTCTGCATATACCCCTTGGTTCAAATGCAATTTTTCCAGAAACATTCAGATACTTACAAAATAGAAAATGCAAATGTTGCCTCTCTCAAACTCAGTACTGACATACAGTGCTTTGAAAAAGTATTCATATCCCTAGACATGTTCCACATGTTGTCACGTTACAACTAAAAACGTAAATGTATTTTATTGGGATTTTATGTGATAGACCAAAACAAAGTGGCACATAATTAAGAGGGAAGGAAAATGATAAAGGCCCCTTTCTCACAAATGCAGATCCCAGGAGGATCCGTTTTTGGACATCCGCTTGCTCAGCGGGGATCGCTCCGTTGATCCGGCAGATGAAAGGTCTGTCACTGCACACTGCAGAGATGGACCAGTCAGATCTCCGCTCTCCTCTATGGGGGATCGGATCAAAACAAACCGTCTGTTCGTTTTCATCCGATCTGATAGACGGATGCAAAAATATGATTTTTATAACAGCTTACCTGTAAAATCCTTTTCTTGGAGTACATCACGGGACACAGAGAAGCATAGTAATTACTATGTGGGTTATAGAGTCTACCTTCAGGTGATGGACACTGGCATGCCCTTAAGGCAGGAAGTTCCCTCCCCTATATAACCCCTCCCATACCGGGAGCACCTCAGTTTTGTAGCAAAGCAATAAGTGTCCCAATATCCCCATCAAGAGGGGCGGGAGCTTTGTGTCCCGTGATGTACCCCAAGAAAAGGATTTTACAGGCAAGCTGTTATAAAAATCCTATTTTCTTTATTGTACATCACGGGACACAGAGAAGCATAGTAATTACTATGTGAGATGTCCTAAAGCAATGCCAAATGAGGGGAGAGAGACACCAAAAATAAGCCAGGCGCCATCAGACGTGAGGAGTCAAACTGCAGCCTTACATACCTGAGCCATGGAGGCTTGATGATGCACTGCCCAAGAAGTGCCAACCGCTCTAGTGGAGTGCGCTTTAACCTCAAACAGAGGAACCTTAGCCTTCAAGCCATAGGCTTGAGTAATGACTTGTCAAATCCATTTAGAGATAGTGGACTTAGACGCTGCCAGTCCGCTTCTGGGACCTTCCGGCAGAACGAATAAAATGTCAGTTTTTCAGATCTGAGCAGTAGTCTTAAGATAGATCTTAACTGCTCTCAGTACATCCAGAGTGTGCAAAGATCTCTCTTTTGCAGAACTAGGCTCTGAAAAAAAAAAAAAAAAGGAGAACCAGATCCTGGTTCAGATAAAAGTTTGAAACTACCTTGGGAAGGAAGGCTGGATGAGGCCGCAGGACCAGTCTATCCTTGTGAAGAATTAGGTATGGCTCCTTACATGAGAGGGCCGCCAACTCCGATACCCTCCTAGTAGAGGATATGGCTACCAAGAAAACCACCCTCCTGGTCAAGAGGACAAAGGGAATATGAGACAGAGGCTCAAAGGGTTGTTTCTGGAGGGCAGAAAGGACCAGATTCAGGTCCCACGGGCACAAGGGGGTCTTAATTGGAGAATTAACACGAATCACCCCTTGTAAAAGGTTTTAACCAGAGAATGTGTAGCCAGTGGCCTTTGAAAAAAAAAATATTGATAAGGCCGAGACCTAGCCCTTGATGGTACTTAATGCTAACTTCATGTCTGTCCCCAACTGCAGAAACTGCAGTATTCTGCCAATGACATACCTGCGAGGATGCCATCCTTTGGCTTCGCACCAGGCCACATATGCCTTCCAAACTCTGTAATAAATAAGCCTAGATGCTGGCTTTCTGGCATTAATTAGTGTAGACACTACAGAATTAGAGAGACCGCTCCTCTTTAGGATATGGGATTCCACAGCCAGACCGTCAAATTTAGAGACCGTAAGGAAGGGTGGAATATTGGCCCGAAGCGGAAGGGTCCATGGATGTCCCACCGTCAGTCATCCTTACAATCTCCACGTACCAGGCCCTTCTGGGCCAAGCTGGAGCGACCAGAATCACTGGTTTTCCTTCCGACTTTATCCTGCGAAGGAGGTGGGGTAACAATTGCAGCGGAGGAAACGCATAGATTAGTGAGAACCGATCCCACGGAAACACCAGCTCATCTGTTCCGCAAGCGAGCGGATCTCTCGCCCGGGACAGAAAATTGTCCACTTTCGCATTGAACCTTGATGCCAAGAGATCCACATCTGGTGTTCCCCACCTCTGACAAATGCCCTGGAAGAGGTCGGGGTGAAGAGCCTATTCTCCTGGGAGCAACTGTTGGCGACTTAAGAAGTCTGCCTGCCAATTGTCTACTCCCGGAATGAATATTGCTGATATGCCCGGGACATGCGATTGTGTAAGAACGCGGTGACGTAAAACACAACAACGTGCTGAAAAAAAGTTCAATGCTTCCAAGCATGCGTCGACTTGATTCTGAGCATGCATGGATTTTTAACCGATGGACGTGCCTACAAACGAAGGTTTTTTTTTCTATCGGTTAGGTATCCATCAGTTAATTTTAAAACAAGTTTCACATTTTTTAACCGATTGATAAATAATCGATGGGGCCTACACGCGATCGGTTTGGTCTGATGAAAACGGTCCATCAGACCGTTCTCATCGGATTGACCGATCGTGTGTACGCGGCATAAGGCTTGGACCTTCTTGTTCTAAGCAGACAAGATGGCGTTCTGTAGTTTCCTTAAGTGGAACTGGGCAAATGGGACGGCCTCGAACAAGGCTACCATCTTCCCGAGCAGCCGCATACAAAGCCGAATGGAAGGCTGACGCTTTGAACTGACCAACTGGACTAGTTCCCTTAAAGAATCGACCTTTATTTGAGGCAAAAATATATTTTTCTGATCTGCGTCTATGAGTAGACCTAAATATTCCAGCCTTTTCACAGGAACTAAGGCCGACTTGTCCAGGTTGAGAATCCAACCCATGGACTTCAGGTACCTCACGGTTCTGTGTACTGCTCAATTTAGTTCGGCAACTGAGCGATCTACCAGCAACAGATCGTCCAAATAGGCTACTATAGATATGCCGTGAGACCTTTGATTGGCCAACAGGGGGGCCAGCACCTTTGTGAACACCCGAGGTGCAGTGGCTAGACCGAAGAATAAAGCCACGAACTGAAAATGGCGCTGATTTATCGCGAAGCGTAACAGCTTCTGATGGCCGAGAAAGATAGGTATGTGTAGGTATGCGTCCTTGATATTTATGGACGCTAATAGTTCTCCTCCCTACAAGGAGGCAACCACTGACCGGATTGATTCCATCCGAAAGGATCGGACATTTAGGAACTGGTTTAGGACCTTGAGATCCAGAATGGGTCTTACGTCTCCGTTCGGCTTGGGGACGGTAAAAAGATTTGAACAGAAACCCAAACCTTGCTCTTCTACCGGTAGTTCTATGATCACCCCTTGAGAAAGCATATGATCCAAGGCCAACGCTAGAGACTTTTTTCCCGGGTCTTTCGGGAAGCTTGAGGCCAGTTAGCGGGGTGGGGTAAATTCTCGCAACTCCAGCCAGTACCCTTCGGAACCGTGGAGAGGACTCGATTGTCTTGGATCCTTTCTTGCAGGGCCCCCGCAAACAGCTGAAGTTGTCCCCCCCACCCGGCGTAGTGGGGGTGAACCTTCATAATGCTGACCTAGACTTTCAGGGACCCCTTTGAAATATATGCGGGTCTTTCTGCCTCAGGAATCCAATCTTTCCCAGGCATTGTTGCAATTACTGCACTTTCACTTTGTAAGGACGTATACAGGTAGTTCCCTGTCTCTTACTCTTTCTCAAGATAGTTGAATATCCATCAGCCACAGTTGCCTCATATCAACTAGCAGAGATACAATACTCTTGGTCTGAATCTATATGTAGCAGAGTACATTCAACATTAACCACTTGCCCACCAGGTAAATTCTGGCACTTCTCTCCTTCATGTGAAAATCACAATTTTTTTGCTAGAAAATTTATCAGAACCCCCAAACATTATATATTTTTTTTTAGCAGACATCCTAGGGAATAAAATGGCAGTCATTGCAATACTTTTTGTCACACCGTATTTGCGCAGCGGTCTTACAAGCGCACTTTTTTTGGATAAAAATCACTTTTTTGAATTAAAAAATAAGACAACAATACATTTTGCCCAATTTTTTTATATATTGTGAAAGATAATGTTACGCCGAGTAAAATGATACCCAACATGTCACGCTTAAAAATTGCGCCCGCTCGTGGCATGGCGTCAAACTTTTACCCTTAAAAATCTCGATAGGCGACGTTTAAAAAATTCTACAGGTTGCATTTTTTGAGTTGCAGAGTAGGTCTAGGGCTAGAATTATTGCTCTCGCTCTAACGATCGCGGCGATACCTCACTTGTGTGGTTTGAATACCGTTTTCATATGCGGGCGCTACTCGCGTATGCGTTTACTTCTGCGCGCGAGCTCGTCGGGACGGGGCGCTTTAAAAAATTTTTTTTTGGTTTTCTTATTTATTTTTATTTAGTTTTATAATTTTTTACACTGAAAAAAATAAAATAAAAAAAATTGATCACTTTTATTCCTATTACAAGGAATGTAAACATCCCTTGTAATAGAAAAAAGCATGACAGGTCCTCTTAAATATGAGATCTGGGGTCAAAAAGACCTCAGATCTCATAATTAGACTTAAATGCAAAAAAATAAATAAAAAAAAAAAAATGTCATTTTTTCAAATGACAAAAAAAAAAATGTTTCTTTAAGAGGCTGGGCGGGACTGACGTTTTGACGTCACTTCCGCCCAGCAGAGCTATGAGGACGGGTGAAGGAGATTTCTCCTTCAGTCCCGTCCCCGCTCAGCTGCCGGACACATCGGATCCCCTCCGCCGCTACCGACGGCTCCGGTAAGCGGCGGAGAGCGCGGGAGAGCGGCGGGAGGGGGGGGGGCCCTCTCCCGCCACCGATAACGGCGATCTCGCGGCGAATCCGCCGCGGAGACCGCCGTTATCGTGTACACCACCGCCCCCTGCAAAGATGAATATCTCGGTTGTGGCAGCAGCTGCTGCCGTTATCGAGATATTCAACTTTAAAAAGGAGGACGTCTTTTAGACATGGGGCGGTGGTCAAGAGGTTAATTACATGAGGATATACACAGGTATTCCTGCTCCCTCTTGGATTATTATAAAATTGCTACATTGTTTTCTCTTTCCTTTATCTCTGCCTCCTCTGTTGTCTTATTTTTCTCAACAGCTCGAGCTTCAGATGAGACTGGAGGGATAATATATTTTTTTTTACTTTTCAATAAGTTGGTTTATTGGTAATTTCATTCAGGGATTTCCCTGTAATATATATCCCTCCATACTATCTGATATCCGGATGGCCTTTATGTTTATATGTTTTGTATATAATTTTTCTTTATTGTTAGTATGTGGAGGCTGCTTTGCTGGTCTCAATATACCCTATAGCTGGTGAACCGCACTGCAGCCAATCTTTTAATAATATTGTTCCTTATCCAACCAAGTTCTTCCATTATATGTACTATTGATATTTAATTAAAATTTTCTACTTTTGAATAATTATTTAGTCAGGTGTATTTCCTTATAGTCCTTCTTTTCGGTTTGACCCTCTCGTTCAAACAATTTTTTCCATATATGCAGTTATAGGACTGGAAACCTGACCTATTTACATATTTAAACTACAAGCCTCATATCTTTATATCTACTATATGACCTAGACACAGGCCTGGCCGGCTTACGGTTCCAGAGTTTCTTTGGAGCCCGAGATTGCCCTTGAGGTTTTCCTCCTGCATTAAACCTTCTGGGCGGCCGTCAGAATTGCCTGGAAGCAGAAGGCCCAGGACCGGAGGAGGAGGTCCTCTTAAAGTAGGGGGGACCCCTAAACCTCTGTTTAACTAGCAACAGCGTGCTTTGCCACTGGAAATTTTCTGGATATACTTATCCAGACCTTCCCCAAACAAACGCTCTCCGTGGAAGGGAAACCCCGCTAGAAGCTTTTTGCAAGGGGTTTCAGCTGACCTGTTCTTCAACCAGAGCAGCCTACGCATATGTACTAAAAGGAGCGAAAGGCGGAAGGACTGTTGTATAGAATCCTTGATGGCATCTACTGCAAGCATAATGCCTTGGGGAAGTCGGCCAACTCCCAAGCTTGCTGAGCCGGGATATCTTTCAAGACCTGATTCATCTGGTCTTTTAAGGCTGGGCAGATACCAATAGCTGCTACTGCAGGTTGGGCTACCCCTCTGGCTGTAGCCAACAATGTTTTTAACAACAGTCTCCAGTCTCTTATCTGTCGGGTCTTAAATATCTGCACGTTGTCCACCGGACAGGTCAGAGTCTTGTTCACACAGGAGATGGCTGCGTCCACCGTAGGGACACTCCACTTTTTAGTGAACTTCTCCTCCATGGGATATAAAACAGAAACATTTTTAGGAGGCAGAAACAGTGAGATAACTTGAAGGCCGAAACCTACAGCACCTGGTAATCCCAGGCAGTCTCCCAACCAGGTACTGACCAGGCCCGACACTGCTTAGCCTCCGAGATCAGACGAGATTGGGCACTTTCATGGTGATGTGGCCGTAGGCTAACAACCATTTGACTGAGAAGCCGAAAACGGTTCCTCCAGGGTAGAATCCTCAGAGTCAGAGACATCTGACTGACCCTCTGCCTGATCCCCTGAGGGTAAATCAACCTCTTCCAGGGATAGTTGTTAGTCGATAGTTCCGACAAGAGGAAATCTGGAGAGGGAGACCTGGTGCAATCAAAGTCGCTAATCTCTGTTCCAGTCCACCCATGTCTGAGGCTAGAGCCTCTTCCGTTACAAACACTGGAGCAGGAGGGGCAAGGGAAGAAGCACCTAACAGCCCTGATGGTTCACCCTGAGGCACCTCTGATTTATCAGGAGAGAAAATAGCTGCCGGAGCATGCCCGAGATCCTCTGAGCCGGATGGTGAACCCTTTGATTTTTTTGCATTTTAGACCCTGAGCCTTTTGTCATAGTAAAGCCGAGGTACTCACAGCCAAAAATTGCATCCACTTGCAGACCAATAGACCAGCAATGATGCTGCTATTTGATTATCAGTGTGATGCAGAGCACACTATGTGCCTTGAGAAAATGCCACTTTCAATCTATCCAGGCAGTAATTGTACTGAAAAGGATTGTGCACAAACTCTCACGGTGTCCACCGTCAGCCAGGATGGGTATGGCAGACTGAGCTTTAATGGACGAGGTGCATGTTACCTGACCTGCTCTGCCCTGTAATTTCAGCCTCATACAAAGCAGGTGAAAGAGTCCTCGTGCGCGCGCTGCCACCGCGCACGTCTATCCCGAGGCCGCGCGCATCCTGGAGCGACGACGCCCATGCACCGGGCATGCACGTGCGCACAAGATGCTGGGGAGCGCATAAACATTATGTTGTTGCGCGCACCTATGATAATCTCTGTGCGCGCGCATGCCAATGCGCCCGTGCACGAGGTGCTGCTACTGTCAGCCAGGAGCCAGCATGTGAGGGACCAGGCAAAACCGTCTAACAGCCACAGCCTTGGAGGAGCCTTTCCCTGAACAGACTATCAGCATAGGAGGTGGATGCCCCCAGGCAAGTACCCATTATAGGTAATCCTCACAATCACTGATACACACAGGACAAGTCATGTAAAATGAGAGAGGCACAGACAGGCAAACCCAGGCAATCTAGCATAAGTTCTGAAAGAAACTTCACTTACCTTATCCATTGCTGCAGGACTCTGCAAAACACAGGCAGTCCAATCTTCGCCCATCATGGAGAGCCGAGTCTGCAGACCTTCAGGGACCAGGGTCCTTGGACAGGAACACCACACCCCTGGACCTGTATCGCACCCTGTCAGTAAGCTTTTGGTATTGGGTATGACCAAAGCACTAAAAACCCAGGATCCAGCCCTCAAATGAGGAGTATTACATGCAAAACCCTGTTCTTCTCAACCGAGGCCCGGGTACCGTCCACTTTGGCTAAGAAGCACTTTGGACGGATCCAGTTTCTATGGAGGCTTTTTAAATCTGGCATGGATCCCTCCAGTGGAGCTCCTTAGAGCACATGTTCACTTGTGACCAACACCTTAGACACTGGCAAAAAAAACTGAGGTACTCCCGGTATGGGAGGGGTTATATAGGGGAGGGAACTTCCTGCCTTAAGGGCGTGCCAGTGTCCATCACTTGAAGGTAGACTCTATAATCCACATAGTAATTACTATGCTTCTCTGTGTCCTGTGATGTACGATAAAGAAATAGGGTTTGCATCCGTCACATTTTATCGAAGAGGATTACCCGGATCGGGGCTGATCGGGTGGTCAGCAGACGTGTCACCTCCGACATCCAATGCTCCATAGAGGTACATGGAGTGCCCCTTGAGATCCGCCTGTAAAAACAAAGGCGGATCTGAACAGTCCGCACGTGTGAAAGGAGCCATATGGTTTTCATTTTTTTTTTTACAAATAAATATCTGAAAAGTGTGGTGTGCATTTGTATTCAGCCCCCTTTACCCTGATACCCCTAACTAAACTCTAGTGGAACCAATTGTCTTACCTAATTAGTAAATAGAGTCCACAGGTGTGTTAGTTAATCTCAGTATAAATACAGTTGTTCTGTGAAGTCTTCAGAGGTTTGTTAGAGAACCTTGGTGAACAAACATCATGAAGGCCAAGGAACAAACCAGATAGGTCAGGAGTAAAGTTGTGGAAAAGTTTAAAGCAGAGTGAGGTTATAAAAAAATATCCCATGCTTTGAACATCTCACGGAGCATGGTTCAATCCATCATCTGAAAATGAAAATATGGCACAACTGCAAACCTACCAAGACATGGCCATCCACCCAAACTGACAGGACGGGCAAGGAAAGCATTAATCAGATAAGCAGCCAAAAGCTAGTAGAGACATCCCCAAAAAGACTTGCAGTTGTAATTGCAGCAAAAAGTGGTTCTACAAAGTATAGGCTGAATGTACCCCCAAACTTTCACATATTTGTAAAAAAAAATGGAAAACCATTTATCATTTTCCTTCCACTATACAATTACGTGTCACTTTGTGTTGGTCTATGACATAAAATCCCAATAAAATACATTTACGTTTTTGGTTGTAACATGACAAAATGTGGGAAATTTCAAGGGGTATGGACACTTTTTGAAGGCACTGTATGTCAGTACGGAGTTCGAGAGAGGCTACATTTGCATTATCTATTTTGCAAGTATCTGAATGTTTTATAAACTTTTTCAACTCACTACAATCATTTCCCCAGCCTGTGACTAACCTGGTGCATGGTCATCAGGCACTGCATTATGGGATTAAAGGAGGAGATAAAGCCTACACCAGGGATAGGCAATTAGCGGACCTCCAGCTGTTGCAAAACTACAAGTCCCATGAGGCATAGCAAGACTCTCACAGCCACAAGCATGACAACCAGAGGCAGAGGCATGATGGGACTTGTAGTATTGCAACAGCTGGAGGTCCGCTAATTGCATATCCATGGCCTACACTATTAGGAAGGAGATACCCTGTAGGGTAGCCTTGGAGGGGGGGAAATCATGAACCATGAAACAAATAAATAAATTCAGCAATTCCCTGAACAGTTACAGTTCAGAACAGAAATACTTTATTAACCTACATAAAAATCGATAGGTTAAAGATAAAAAGATGAGTAGCTGCACCAGGCCATCATAAAATGTCCCTCGTTGCCACCCGTGAAGCAGATAAAAGCCTCTTCCTGCTTCTTGCAAATAGTGTGTGATGTTTAACCACTGAACTAAGACTAAAAGGTTTTGTCTGATTATTTAAAAAATCTTTTTGTCATCAACGAAAATTCACATTTGCTCTTATTTACATACATCATTAAGAGTAATAAAAACGCTATTAATAACAATTTCATTAACATTCAGATATCATCAAATAACATTTTTGTTTCCCATGGCTTTGGGCAACAGTAAAGCTTAAAAAGATTAAAATTAAGAAAACTGTGGGGAAAATTATTGATCTCTTGCAGATTTTGCAAGTTTGCCCACTTACAAAGAAATGAGGGGGTCTATAATTTTTATCATAGTTGTATTTTAAAAGATTGAGACAGAATATCAACCAAAAATCCAGAAAGACACATGATATAAAGGTTATAAACCAAGTTGCAGTTCAGTGAGTAAAATAAATATTTGATCCCCCTACCAACCAACAATAGGTTTGCCTCCCAAAGACTAGCTACAGTATGTGGTACACAGATTAGTCCTGTCAATTTAAGTAGGTGCTCATAAGGACAACTTGTTATATGTATAAAAAACACCTGTCCACACAATCTCTCTCTCTTCCATTAAAACCCCACCATTATGGGCAAGACCAAAGAGCTGTCAAAAGACATCAGGAACCTGCAGAAGGCTGGAATGGGCTACAAAACCAACAGCAAGAAGCTTGGTAAAAGAAAACAACTGTTGGAGTGATTATTCGCAAATGGAAGAAATACAAAATAACCATCAATCACCCTCGGTCTGTAGCTCCATGCAAGATTTTGCCTCATGGGGTAAGGGTGGTCATGAGAAAAGTGAGGGATCAGCCCAGAACTACACGGGAGATACTGGTGAATAATCCCAAGGCATTTGGGATCACAGTCACCAAACAAACTATTGGTAACACAATACACCGCCATGGATTGAAATCCTGCAGTGCCCGCAATGTTTCCTATTTCTCAAGAAGGCACATGTAGGAGGCCCGTCTGAAGTTTGCCAATGAACATCTAAATTATTTAGAAAAGGATTGGGGGAAAGTTTTGTGATCGGATGAGACCAAAAATGTTGATCTTTGACATTAACTTGACTCGCCGTGCTTGGAGAAAGAAAAATGATGACCCTAAGAACACCATCCGTACAGTCAAGCACAGAGGTGGAAACATTATGCTTTGGGGCAGTTTCTCTGCTAAAGGTACAGACCAACTTTGCTACATTGAGGGACCAATTGACGGGGGCCATGTATTGTAAAATCTTGGATGAGAATGTTCTTTCCTCAGCCAGAACACTGAAGATGGGTTGTGGATGGGTCAGCCAGCATGACAATGACCCAAAACATACCATTAAGACAACAAATTAGTGGATCAAGAAGAAGTACATTAAGGTCATGGAGTGGCCTAGCCAGTCTCCAGACTTTAATCCTAAAGAAAATTTATGGAGGGAGCTGAAACTTTGAGTTGCCAAAGGAACCATAAGGATTTAGAGAAGAACTGTAAAAGAAGAGTGGACCAAAATCCCTCCTGAGATGTGTGAAAACCTGGTAATCAACTACAAGAAATATCTTACCTCTGTGCTTGCCAGAAAGGGTTTCTCCACCAAGTACTAAGTGAAGTTTTGCTTGGGGATCAACTATTTTTTTTACTCACTGAACTGCAACTCTCTTTTTTAACATTTGTATCATGTGTTTTTTCTGTAGTTTTGGTTGATATTCTGTCTCTATCATTTAAAATCCACCCTTAATTTCTTTGTAAGCGGGCAAACTTACAAAATATGCAGGGTATCAAATAATTATTTCCCCAAGTGTGTTTGTGTGTGTGTGTGTGTGTGTGTGTGTATATATTTATTGTATTTAGTTTTAGCTGATCAAGTATGAAAAAATTATGTAACACTATGCATCATTAAAGATGATTTAGTCACATATCTGTTTAAAAAAAAAAGAGATACAACTGAAATAATATGATCCTATCTTTTTGGGGGTACAGATGGAATATTTCCTCTATAATGACACATTGCTTCCTTCCAGCAAATCCAGCCTTATCCTCCGGGTTGACACAGTTTCTCAAATTCCACTTTGAAGCTGTCAGAAAATGGCAGCAATCAAAATATTGATACTTAAAGTTGAAATGAGGAGACAGCTTGAACTAGCTTTTAGCTATAGCTTTGGAGCAACATAAATCAGACTCGCTGTACAACTGATTGTGAGCCCCTGAAAACTGCAGATCACTCATTACACTTGGCAGCAAAATGAAAGACAAAAAGGGAAAAAAGGTTTTCGTTACTGTGACTTCACAAAGTTTAGCAGTAAAACACTATTTAAACAAATACAGAAATGTATTAGGACTATTAACTCATCATGAAGATTAATCTAATTTTTGCTTACTCTGAGGATTATGCAATTATAGAATTTGCAATTTCTTTATCTGGAAATGACACTAAATCTTACTCCAACCAAAATAGGAACATATAGAAGACAGCTGACAAAATATATGGGGGGAGATTGTACAATAGCCAGGTCTGATTTTAGCTTTTGAGATACCTTGAATTGTGGATAGTGTTTGCGTTCTATGATCACCTAGGAACCTTCCAAAAAATGAGAAAGTGAGCTGCCATCTAGATAAAGGAAGGTCTGAGGATGTGGTATACCTGGATTTGCAAAAGCATTCAATACAGTCCCCCATAAATGCTTAATTTACAAATTGAGGTCTGTAGGTATGGACTGGACCATAGGGTATGTACAGACAGAAAACTGGTTAAAGGGGCATGTCCACAGGGTAGTGATAAATGGAGTCTACTCAGCCTGGACTGGAGTGGTAAGATGGGTAACACAAGGCTCTGTCCAGGGATCAGTTCTGTTTAATTTATTAATGACACAGAGGTTGGTATAAATAGCTCAATCTCAGTGTTTGCTGATGATAAAAGTTAAGCAGGGCAATAACTTCCCAGCAGGATATAAAAACTTTACAAGAAAACCTCAATAAAATAAAGGGATAGGCAACTATATGGCAAATGAGGTTTAATGTTGAAAAATTAATGCAATTTGGGGGCTAAAAAAATGAACACAAGTTACTCGCTAGGGGGAGACCATTTGGGGGAATCCAGCATGGAAAAAGATCTGGATGTCCTAGTAGGTCACAGACTCAGCAACGACATGAAATGCCAAACTGCAGCAAGCAAAGCAGGCAGAATTTTAGCCTGCATAAAAAGGGGATTTACTAAAGAGATTAAACTAAAATCCCGTCACTTTATAAAACTCTGGTTTAGCCACATCTTGAGCATGCTGTCCAATTCTGGTCACCAGTCTCAGGAAGGATGTGTTGGAACTGGAGACAGTCCAGAGAAGGGCAACAAAGATTAAAAAAAGGACTGAAGAACATCTGTTATGAGGAACGACTATAAGCATTAAACTTAATCTCCCGAGAGAAGAGATACTTGGGAAGATATGTGATAGTGATGAGGTCAGCAGGAAGTACTGATAGTTTCAAAAACCTCTTAGATGGGCATCTTGGCAAACAGTATCCAGGGTTATGGGAAATGGTTTCGACATGAACACACACGCACACACCTACACCAACACAGGTTGAACGGAATGGACTGGTGTCTTTTTTCAACCTTACCAACTATGTAACTATGAGAACAGTTTGCTGTTGACAATTTAGCCAATTGTGACACAGGTAAAAAAAAAACTGAACTCTGCAGATGCAATGGATTGTGGATGGAACAAATATAAGAACATCCTCAGCAGTGACTACATACGTATACATGTAGGCAGCAGTGGCAATACCATGGACTCTGATCACATACAGCAGTTGGTTCGTGCTATTGGGAAGAGGTCAGGCCTGTACATTAATAAAAACAAGCTCCCTTTGGGGACTGCATAATAACCAGGGAGTTATGAAAAATAACCACATCTCCCAATCAGAATTTGATTACATAATAGATATATATATTATATATATATATATATATATATATATATATATATATATATTAGAGCTGCACGATTAATCGTTAGAAGATCGTGATCTCGATTCACCCCCCACGCGCGCGTGCAATCTCCAGGCTGGATTTGCAAAAGAGAGTGATGCGGGGCGGCGCCGCTGGATGTCGAGGATGCATGGGCGGTACCACCACGCTTCTCGGTCGGCGGGAAACACAGCACAGCGGTGAGTGCGCACAGCACACTGTGTGAGTTTGCACACCAGCAGCATGATCCGATGACTCCATAACAGAGGGAGTGAGCTTCCTTCCTTGTACCTTACTACTACATGTATTATGAACACCAATGACCACAGTGAGTCAGATACCCCAAGCCTTGCAGATGACAGTCAGGCTATTAAAGGGGGGCAAGTGAGCCGAGGAGTGGACTTAAAATACCGACAACCACTGTCCCTTATTATGAATATTACCAGTCTGAGTCAGCTACCCATATTATGAATATTACCAGAGTCTGGGGTAGCTGACTGTGGTAACATTCATAATATGGGTAGCCGACTCAGTCTGTGGTAACAATGTAAGCATTTATGTACAGTGACAGAACTTTCGGGAGGTACAAATTATATTAGCTCTGACTATCTGTTGGCAAATTCAACACACATTCTGTGACATCTTCACCAGTTATACGAGTAATGGTGTCAATTGCCCTACAGTTTCTCTGTAATACAGAATGGGGGACTGCAGTTACGAGTGTGTGTGTATATTTATATATTTTTGTAATTATTTTATTATATCTTTGCTACAATGTAAAGTAGTGACTGTACAGCTTGTATAACAGTGTAAATTTGCTGTCCCCTCAAAAAAACTCAACACACAGCCATGTCTAAACCGCTGGCAACAAATGTGAGTACACCCCTAAGTGAACATTTCCAAATTGGGTGCAATTAGCAATTTTCCCTCCCCGGTGTCATGCGATTCAGTGTTACAAAGCCTCAGGTGTGAATGGGGAGCAGGTGTGGCAAATTTGGTGTCATTGCTCTCTCATACTGGTCACTAGAAGTTCATCATGGCACCTCATGGTAAAGAACTGAGGATGTGAAAAAAAAAAATAGTTGTGCTAAATAAAGATGGCCTAGGCTATATAAAGATTGCCAAGACCCTGAAACTGAGCTGCAGCACAGTGGCAAAGACCATACACAATGGTTTATTAGGACAGGTTCCACGCAGAACAGGCCTCACCATGGTCGAGCAAAGAAGTTAAACGCACATGCTCAGCATCATATCCAGAGGTCGTCTTTGATAAATAGATGTATGAGTGCTGCCAGCATTACTGTAGAGGTTGAAGGTGTAGGAGGTCAGCCTGTCAGTGCCTCTTATAAAGATGATGCACAAGAAAGCTGACAGACTAAGGAGATAAACTTATTTGGTTCAGATGGTGTCAAGCGTGTGTGGTGGCAAACAGGTAAGGAGTACAACGACAAGTGTGTCTGACCTACAGTCAAGCATGGTGGTGGGAGTGTCATGGTCTGGGGCTGCATGAGTGCTGCCGGCACTGGGGAGCTACAGTTCAATGAGGGAACCATAAATGCCAACATGTACTGTGACATACTGAAGCAGAGCATGATCCACTCCCTTCGGAGACTGGGTCGGAGGGGAGCATTCCAACATAACGACCCCAAACACACCTCCAAGATGACCACTGCCTTGCTAAAGAAGCTGAAGGTAGTGGTGATGGACT
The DNA here is from genome assembly GCF_905171775.1 of Rana temporaria. Lineage (NCBI taxonomy): Eukaryota > Metazoa > Chordata > Amphibia > Anura > Ranidae > Rana > Rana temporaria. The sequence goes on from NC_053493.1 coordinate 276,668,317, forward strand.
GGCCAAGCATGTCTCCAGACCTAAGCCCTATTGAGCATTTGTGGGGCATCCTCAAACGCAAGGTGGAGGAGCGCAAGATCTCCAACATCCACCAGCCCCGTGATGTCGTCTTGGAGGAGTGGAAGAGGACTCCAGTGGAAACCTGTGAAGCTCTATACACCATGCCCAAGAGGGTTAAGGTAGTGCTGGGAAATAATAGTGGCCACACAAAATATTGACACTTTGGGCCCAATTTGTACACTTTCACTTAGGGGTGTACTCACTTTTGTTGCCAGCGGTTTAAACATTAATGGTTGTGTGTTACGTTATTTTGAGGGGACAGCAAATGTACACCGTTACACAAGCTGTACACTCACAACTTTACATTGTAACAAAGTGTAATTTCGTCAGTGTTGTCACATGAAAAGATACTGTATAATAAAATGTTTACAAAAAAGTGAGGGGTGTACTCAATTTTGTGAGATAGTGTGTGTGTGTGTGTGTGATGAAATCAGTTCCAGTATAATCAACCTAAATAGAAAATCTCTTAAATAAAATGTTTCTTAATTGAACACTGTGAATAGCAAAAAGGGTTTTTAATGCATCAACACACAATAACAAAAAAAATACAGAAGTGTCTAAATTACCATCTTCCGTAATGTATATGTTAAGCAAATGGAGCTGTTAAAGGTGGTTTAAGATGAATTACTGGAAAGCACCATTTGCATTGCTTTCATCACCCTTCCATTTGTCAACACGGTCCCTTACAATGAGCTTGTTCTAAAGATAGATTAGTCAATCACACAGACTTGCCATGCTGATATGTTGCTTGAGCAATAGGCTTCATACACAATGAGCTGTACATGCATATATGTGCATTTAGTATTGTCACTTTTGCTCTGACTAGGCAGACTATAGCACACAGGACCATTACAACTTGAAAAAAAAAGGAGAATATGATGGACGCTAGGAGAGAAAAATAAATAAATAAGCTGCAGGTGGCTTTCCCCCGGTCTTCATTGATATCCCTCATGTGATAGAAAAATTAGGCTAGAGCAGATTTTCCATTTAACTACTTGACCACTTAACCACTTCCCGACCTCCTCATGTACATATACGTCAGCAGAATGGCACGGACAGGCACATGCTCTGCTAGACGTGGGTGGGGGGTCCGATCGGGACCCCCCCCCCCCCCGGTACATGCGGAGGTCGGGTCCGCTCGGGGAGCGATCCGGGACGAGGGCGCGGCTATTTGTTTTTAGCCGCTCCGTCGCGATCGCTCCCCGGAGCTGAAGTCGGCGCATCGATCGCGTCATTCCCTTTATAGGGAAGACACGATCGATGACGTCATTCCTACAGCCACACCCCCCTACACTAGTAAACACACACAAAGTGAACACTAAATGTTACAGCGCCCCCTGTGTTTAACTCCCAAACTGCAACTCATTTTCACAATAAAGAATGCAATTTAAATGCATTTTTTGCTGTGAAAATGACAAAATGTGTCAAAATTGTCCGAAGTGTCCGCCATAATGTCGCAGTCACAAAAAAAATCGCTGATCGCCGCCATTAGTAGTAAAAAAAATAAAAAAAATAAAAATGCAAAAAAACTACCCCTATTTTGTAAACGCTATAAATTTTGCGCAAACCAACCGATAAACGATTATTGCGATTTTTTTTACCAAAAATAGGTAGAAGAATACGTATCGGCCTAAACTGAGGAAAAAAAAATTATATATGTTTTTGGGGGATATTTATTACAGCAAAAAGTAAAAAATATTGCATTTTTTTCAAAATTGTCGCTCTATTTTTGTTTATAGCGCAAAAAATAAAAACCGCAGAGGTGATCAAATACCACCAAAAGAAAGCTCTATTTGTGGGGAAAAAAGGACGCCAATTTTGTTTGGGAGCCACGTCGCACAACCGCGCAATTGTCTGTTAAAGCGACGCAGTCCCGAACTGTAAAAACCCCTTGGGTCTTTAGGCAGCAATATGGTCCGGGGCTTAAGTGGTTAAACCCCCTTTCTAACCAGATACATTTCGGTCCCCGGAGCTGAAGAACAGGGAAAGACCGCGTGTAAACACGGCTTCCCTGTTCTTCACTGTGACGGCTGCATCGATCGTGTCATCCCTTTCATAGGGAGACACAATCGATGATGTCACTCCTACAGCCACACCCCCCTACAGTTGTAAATACACACTAGGTGAAACATAACTCCTTCAGCACCCCCTGTGGTTAACTCCCAAACTGAAACTGTCATTTCTACAGTAAACAATGCATTTTAAATGCATTTTTTGTTGTAAAAATTACAATGGTCCCAAAAATGTGTCAAAATTGTCCGAAGTGTCCGCCATAATGTCGCAGTCACGAAAAAAATTGCTGATCGCCGCCATTAGTAGTAAAAAAAAATAAATAATGAAAATGCAATAAAACTATCCCCTATATTATAAACGCTATAAATTTTGCGCAAACCAACCGATAAACGCTAATTTTTTTACCAAAAATATGTAGAAGAATACGTATCGGCCTAAACGGAGGAAAAAATATATTTTTTATATATTTTTGGGGGATATTTATTATAGCAAAAAGTAAAAAATATTGAATTTTTTTCAAAATTGTCGCTCTATTTTTTTTTATAGCGCAAAAAATAAACACCGCAGAGGTGATCAAATACCACCAAAAGAAAGCTCTACTTGTGGGAAAAAAGGACGCCAATTTTGTTTGGGAGCCACGTCGCACGACCGCGCAATTGTCAGTGAAAGTGACGCAGTGCCGAATCGCAAAAAGGGGCAAGGTCATTTAGCTGCATTTTGGTCTGGGTCTTAAGTGGTTAATGTCATATGTGACATTTTTAATATGATATTTTTGTTTTGCTACCAAAATGAGGCATTAAAGAAAAGATTTTTTTTTAGGAATGGTGTAACAGGCAACATCGACAATGTATAGCAATGCTAATGTCACTTTAGTGATTTCAATTTTTAGATTTGCATTAGGAACAGCAAGATTGGAATTGACCTGGCAAACAATACATTTTTTCAAAGTGATCTAGCACAGTATCACCTAATTTACATGCACATCAGTACATGATAATGTCAAAAATAATGCAACACCAATTCCAAAAAAGATGGCAGTAACATGTCTCAAAAATGTTCTGGCGGGCAACAAAATGCTGGAAAAGTAGGGGGTACTAACAAGGAAGAGTTGCAAGAACAATTTGCAACTAATTAGGTTAATTGGTAACAGGTCAGATTGGTTATAAAAAGTGAACCATAGAGAGTCAGTGTCTGGGGTTATAGCTCCAATTCTAATAAATTTAAGTTAAAAAAAATTATATATATATGTTTGGCTCAGGAAATAATCACTAAATCAAATAACCTCTCAGGATGATATAAAAGCAGATTATGTGTTTAAATATATGTTCAATCTTGTCATTGCACCGCATCAAATTACTCAGTATTCAGAAACCTAATTGCTTAATCAAATGTGGGTCGGATTTAATCCTGCTTTACACACTTTCTGACCACCGTTATCATTTCAATTATCAGTTTATTTCCTCCCCAGTTCAACAGTAAGACATTGAGCAGCATCAAAGTAAACACATTACTGTTCCTACTAATGACACATAAATTAAACTAATAAAGTTTTATTAGGGTTGCGACAATGCCCCTTTTTTAAACTGAGTACAAGTACTGATACTTTTTTCAAGTACTCGCCGATGCTGATACTTTTTTTTTTATGTCATGTGACAGTAGCACTGAAAGGTGGCACTGACTGATGGGCACCGATTTGCAGCACTGACTGATGGGTACTGATATGCTGGCTCTGATAGGTGGCATTTATGGGCACTGATAGGTAGCACTTATGAGCACTGATATGCTGGCTCTGATAGGTTGCAATAATGGGCAATGATAGGTGCAACTGATGGGCAGGCAGTGGCAATGAAATGATGAGAGAGACAGACAATCATTAACAGTCAAACTTCAGACTTTCTCAAGTATACAAGTGCTGCAACGCCCATCTTGTTACACCCTGCACTTGGCCTCAGTAAGCCAGCAGTTAGAAGGCAGCAGCGGACACCTTGTTACACCCACCCCATAAAGTCGGTGAAATATATGGGGTGGGCGTAACAAGATGTCCACTGCCGCCTTGTGACTGCTGGCTTACTGAGGCCGAGTACAGGGTGTACCAAGAGGGGCATGGGGAGAATTTGCCCGAGTACAGGTACTCGGGCAAATACTCTGTATCGGCACCGATACTAGTATCGGTGCAACCCTACATTTCATATGTAGGGTGTGCTATGTCCATTGACCCTGCCCCCAAATCACTGCAGTTACAGGCGGGAGTGGGAGCCAATGGGTCCCACTGCTATCGATCTGCCCAGGGGGGAGGACAGCGTTCTCATGCATAATGCTGGATCACAATGGGTTTCAGGTAATATAAGGGGGTGAGGGGGCAGGTCTGTAACACAGAAGGTTTTTTTTTTTACTTTAATGCATAGAATGCATTAAAGTTAAAAATCCTTGAAGCTTTAGAAACCCTTTAATTATAAAGTACAGGACACAGGCAAAGTAATCATAGAGCCTGGGATGTCCCCAAACAATGAGACTAGATTTATACTGGCACTTCTCTGCAGATGCAGGGTTTGATCGCAGTGGCAAGGATTGGTTGTCCACCTAGTAAAACTTTGAAAAGGTATAAATAGTGGACCAGGTGGTGGTCTTGCAAAGCTGAGCTACAGAAGATTGGTACTGAAAAGCCCAGGAAACTCTCACCAATCTGGCAGACAAAAGTCTGTAAGAGCACAGGAGAATATTTGTACTTTAAAGTGTAAGCTCTGATAATCAGTGTCCTTAGACTTTGAAGGATGATGTCCTTTGTGAGGCATGAGAACAAGACATATAAGAAATCAGTCTTCCTGGTGTAAGCTGTTGCTAACTAGGCTTTGCCAATGTCCAGGCAATGAACAAAAATTTCATTTTGATGCTTTGGAGCAGGGCATAAGGATGGTAAGACAATGCCTTCATTGAGGTGTAAGTGTGATACCACCTTAGAAAGAAAGGATGTTCTTGGATATAAGACTACCTTGTTATTGTGATGCATGAGGAACAGCTCTTTATCAGAGAGTGCTGCTAACTCAGACACATCTGACAGATGTGAGCGATACCAAAATGGTGACTCTGCAGGAAAGGTCATCTAGGGCAGTGATGGCGAACCTTGACACCCCAGATGTTTTGGAACTACATTTCCCAATTACACTGCAGATTGCATGAGCATCATGGGAAATTTAGTTCCAAAATATCTGGGGTGCCAAGGTTCGCCATTACTGATTTAGGGGATATCCCTGATAGTGTTAAAGTGTGTTTTCTGTAGGGCAGAGAGAACCAAGTTGAGATCCTAACAGGGTGCTGTAAGGGGGGGGGGGGGGTCTTGAATGAAAGTGTTGCCAAACAAACGGGAACCCAGCAGCTTTTAATAAAAAATGGACATGGCGGAGACCTCTCCTTTCAGAGTGCTTAAGGCAAAATTCTGATCAAGACCTGGCTGTAGGAAGGCCAGAATAAGAGGCACAGAATAGTCTTTGGGATTAAAGTGCTTGTATTTACATCAGGTGAAGAAGAAAGTGCTGTGCAGTATACCAAGAATCTTCAAGACATTAATAAAAAAAAATAAAAAAAGAATTAAAAAGCCAGTAAAAACTATAGTTTTTCAGCAGAGCTGAGGAAAGGGCATTAAACCTTCTAGGCCACCAACAAAAAACTGAGACATGAAGTTTTGAGTTGGGGTTAATCAGAGGTTAGCTTTGATCTTATTTTCTGTTTGCCAGTGTCTAAATCTTCTGAAGTTGGCAGCAAATAACACAGCTATTGCATCATTTTTGAACTCCGTTGTCCTTCAATGACCGACATAAAGAAAAAAAGATCACCACATTCTTAGCCACTTTGCTGCCGCAGCCCCATGTGGTGGAGACACAGAGTCATAGCTCTTCCCCTTATGAAAGTTCAAGCATGCTTCACATCACCTTAAACACTGCAGTAGAAAGGGCAGATGTTCCTCGATCAGAGAAACTGAATATCAGCTTCATTAATTACAAATATAATGTTCTACTGATAATCCATTACAACCGAGAGCAAAAAAAAATGGCAACATCATGGCTGTGTGAAATTCTACTTCTGAGCTAGAAATGAGATTTACGCCACTGCTGCTTATTACCGTCCTTACCAATAATAAAAAAAAAAAAAAACTCTTGAACAAATAAATCAAATAAGCCTCCAGGATGCCCAAATAAATAAATTACAGACAAGTGCACTGGCAGCAATGATATTTTAAAAAGCTTGTGCAAGCTTGTTGTGCATTGGCAGTAGCACATGCTCAGCTTTTAACTAAAGCATCAGGAAAAAATTAGGAAGCCTTTTCTGGATGCATATCTTTAGAAGGACCTATTGCTGGAGCACGTAGCATTCTTTACTAATTAGGTGCCTCTGTCCTATTCAACAGTGGTCGCCAGAGCTAGACATTGTATATATTATAATGAGGGAGACAATTTTATTATTAACTATGATTTCACTGGGGATTAGGTTAATGCAGCATTCCTTTTGTTCTTAGCTGTTGGGAAATGCACACTATATGTCTTTTCTTAATCAAACGAGATCAAAGATACAAAATGGAAAAAGAAGCAAGACGACAATTTATGTTATTAACATCTATTCATAGCTGTCAAGGAAACTACTTCAGTGTTTTCAATGGATTGTATTCTGCTGCATTTTAGTTGGCAATAAATGTAACAAACAATATTTTTATGATGATGGCCTTTTTTCTTGTGTAGAATAACATTAGCTATAAACCATCAATTAAAGAAAATCTTTATAATATAAAACATACACAAATAGTAAATGATTATCAACACAACGCCCTTTGGGGAGAACATGCGGTTGTAAGGTGGTCCACAGTCTGAGTACTTTTGCACATTTTTCACTCTGAAAAATAGGATTTTTTTTTTGGAGTCATCCTATACTTCTTTTACTGGATATCGGAGTATACAGTACAGTGATTATTTACATGTGAATGTATTGCTGACTACATGAGGTTTTCGCACTACGCAAGAAAAAAAAAGTTTAGAGTGTATACCATGCTCATGAGCTTAGTTTTAGCAATCAGTAAAAGGTGGTGAAGTTGTCTTAATTCCCCTTTACCTTCCCTGACTGCAGCCCATCTGGTAATCTACACCCTGCAAACCCTTCACAAATAAATCTTGCAACAGACTTATCTTTATAGATTACATCCACTATGAAGCTCTATCCAATAGGACAGCTGTAGTAATGGTGGCCTCCTGAGGTCCTCCAGAGTACAGCCATCGGACCAAAATGAATGGGGCTGCAACATGTTTGGGTGGAAAAAATAGAAACTGGCTGGAGTTTTCCTTTATAAAAGTCTAATGCCTATGACACACAATGAGATTATCAGACGAATGAGCGCCTGTTTTTTCTTTGCATGCTAGTCTCAAATCGATAATGAACAGTTTACTAAAGTTACAAAAATTCTCGTATGACAGAATAAAAATTCAGAAGTTATGTAATGTGTTGTAGTGCATTTGTATTTTCAAACTTTTGTACTTGTCCCGTCGGATAATTTTGCATAAATTGTAGTGATTGGCTCTCAAAAGCTGTTTACGAACGATCAAATTATTGAAGGATTGCTTTGAAAGCTATTTTTCCCTACGATTTTATGATCATGTGTATAGGCCTTAGAGTCCTTTTACATGGAGGTGTTTTTTTAGGCGTTAAAAGGGCTAAAAATAGGGCTTGCAAAGCGCCTGAAAAACACCTCCCCTGCAACCCCAGTGTGAAAGCCCGAGTGCTTTCACACTGGAGCGGTGCGCTTGCAGGACGTTAGAAATGGTCCTGCAAGCAGCATCTTTGGAGCAGTTTAGGAGCGGTATATACACTGCTCCTCCATCTCCCCTGCCCATTGAAATTAATAGGCAGCGCTGCTGAAGCGCTTCAGCAGCAGCGCTACACGGGTGCTTTTAACCCCTTTTAACCCCTTCTAGGGAGTTTAAAGCACATACTCCTGCCCGAAAAGTGGCGCCAAAGTGCCGCTATAACAGCAGTAAAGCACCGCTAAAACTATCACCACTTTACCGCTACCACCCCCTCCGCCCCATGTAAAAGGCTCTAAAAGTGGACTTCCAGCCTGTATTAAAATAAAAATAAAGTCAGCAGCTACAAATACTGTAGCTGCTGACTTAATATAAAGGACACTTACCTGTCCAGGGAGCCCACAATGTTGGCACCTGAACCCGAACCGTCCATCAGCTTCATGTACAGGTGCCAGAATCCTTGCTAAGTGAAACAAAAAGTGAAGCCTGTTTCCTAATGCGCATGCATGAGTCGCACTGCCCTTGCTGAATGGCCCTGCTGTCTCCTGGGACCTGTGTGTGTGTCCCAAAAGGCAGCGGAGTGGGGGGAGGAGAAGGGGCCACAAATGCAGCAGGATGTCCGCGCCCTTACACAAAAGTTTGAGTGAGTAGCTGCTTTTGACAGGTATCTGCTTCCCGTGCCACATTTGGCACCTTTCGGATAGGGGGGGGGTGACCCAGATAAGCAGAGCTTCCACTTTTGGATGGAACTCTGCTTTAAGCAGCACCAGGCAAGACCAGAAAGTAAACACTGCTGACTTAAAGTGGAGGTTCACCCAAAAAATAAATTTTTAACATTACATTCAGCCGAGTTGTCCTAATGACAATCGGCGGTCTTTTTTTTTTTTTTTCTTTTCAGTACATACCGTATTTTCACCGCCGCTTACGGGTATGTCTTCTGCGGGACTGGGCGTTCCTATCTGGATTGACAGGCTTCCGACCGTTGCATACTGCGCGTCACGAGTTGCAGAAAGAAGCCGAACGTCGGTGCGCAGGCGCCGTGTATAGAGCCGCACCGACGTTTGGCTTCTTTCGGCAACTCGTGACACGATGTATGCGACGGTCGGAAGCCTGTCAATCAGATAGGAATGCCCAGTCCTGCAGAAGACATACCCAGAAGCGGCGGTGAAAATATGGTATGTACGGGGGAGAAAAAAAAAATTGTCATTAGGACAACTCGGCTGAATGTAATGTTAAAAATTTATTTTTGGGTGAACCCCCGCTTTAAGATAAGGAGTTAAATGGTAGGGGAAGTTGTAAAGGCTCATGTTAGGGGCCCAAATGAAATATTTTTGAGAAAAAAGCTTTGCACCAGTACACCATACCAATAGTGGTTGCACAAAATTAGAAGTATTTTGGCAGATGAAAGTTAATTTATGTGTTGTGTGATTTAGCAGATTCTGTGAATGCTGGTGTAATTTACAAAAAAATAATTGTATATCCATTGAACAGGTGTGGAAGATCTAATGGAGCCAAATAGGTGCTGAATGCAAACACTGATCTCTAGATTTTTATGAATCAAACAAATGTTGACCTGACAAATAGGCAATAGATATAGGGTGGGTAAGGGGGCAAATTTAATTGTTCATAAATATACCACAGACAGTATATATAAAAAGTGTCTAGAAAGTCCCAGCACAGTGGTGCTATGTGGCCCAATAACACCAGGCTATCCTCTTGGACCTGACTTGGTAATGTGTTTAAAGTGGATGTAAACCCATTTTTTTTTTATGTCACAATGTACAGTATACGATTTCCTATCATCTGTGCCCAGTCTTGCCACACAGAGTTAAGCCATCTCTAAGCAATTCTCTTATTGTTCAGTGAAATAAAACTTACAGAGAAAAACCTTAGTCTGTTACGCCCCCTTGCTGTGAACGACAGGTTATTTACATATCTCATGCACTAGCCTGAAGACATGCATTATTTTTTAATTCCCACCCCCGCTCCTTTTCTGAAGTCATGTAGTTACTTTTCTGGATTTTGACTGGATGTTAGTGATCATAGTAGAATTTAGTGTAAGGAATACATAGGAAAAATGCATGTTGACAAGGGAAGTGTAGAGGAAGGCGGGGAGTCTACTGACATCACGACTCCACCCACAGAGCTCCAGACAACAGATCCACCCACATAATCTGCAGTTTTTCAGTTCTTATAACAGACATAGGGGAGACATTTGACAGGTAAGGATACATGCAGGAGGCATCTATATCCTTATAGATCAGCACTATGGCAGTAGTTTAGAAAGGATGAGAGCGGCTTTACATCCACTTTAATTAACATTGCTTAGTATTAATCTCTAACAGGATGCCCTAACATCTGTATGAACATTCTCAATTCTTATATACTTGTAGTATAACCTACCAGACCCTTTACATTATTGCTGCATTAGGTATATTACACTCCTCTTCTATCCCCATGTCACCATATTATATAAGCATAGTTGCAAACTCACAAGCAAAAAAAAAAAAAAAAAAGATTTTTGCTGAGAACATTGAATTATTATTAAAACCTAAAATGCCATACAGAGATTCTCCCACTCAAAAAAAAGGAGTATCAATTAAGACTTGTATACAACGTAATCAGAGCAGTTACTGGATGCCAGTTCCCCGGAAGCAAAAGATTCTTCTTAGCAATAAAAAGCATGCAAATTAAGGTGACTGAAACATGCTTTCAGCTAGCAAAGTAATATGGTAGCTATTCATCACCTCAAGTCATAAAACACTAGGTCTTGTCCTTAGCATATTCTAATGAAGCCTATCATGCAAATGAGAGTGACCTTTTCTGTGCATTCTGCAAGTTCACATTTATGAGAGGAGTATATATAGTTTGCCAATACAAACTAGCCAAAGACTGTGTAATTACTATAATCAATTAGTAGTTAGTGTCGCTCTGCTCATTTGTAGCTAATGTCATCCAAGCAGTTTTTGAGAAAGCCACCTTTGACTAGCTTATTTTGTTAGTCATTTTGTAATGAGAGAAGGAAAAAATATATATGCCACGTCAGCCCTTCTTCAATAGGTGAGAGCTGTTACATCATTCTCCTATATGGCGTATACATAGACACAAAAGTTGCTTTAAGAAAATAAAGTCACATCTCCTTAAAATGATATTGAACTTTTCTGCTTGAAAAAAAAAAAAGCAACATTAATATTTAAATATTTAAATGAAGGACACTCTCCCATAAGGCAGTTCAGGACAGGTAGAGATGACTTGGTGGAACCCAGGCTTTCTTTTCAACGGATGAGTAAACAGGCCATACCCTCTGCTCACCAACAGTCTATTTTCTAGACAGTTATGGATAGGAAACATTACGGGAGCTGGTAATTAAAGTAAAAACTAATACTGTCTCAGAGATGGGGAATTTTCTACAGAAAGATCATTTATCACAGTGTACAGTTCCCACTATAGAAATGAATTATCCTCTTAGTTAACAAGTAGCCTTCCATAAGCTGCTAAATGCAGCAAACCACAATGAGGACCAATTGTCGCTGCAATAGCCATTTATTCAAAATCTGCACAGGTTGGCAAAGAAAATATTTCATATACTACAAAGCGAGCAGCCTAAAATTAAAGTGACTTGTGATGATAAAATGTAATGGTAATGTTTTTTAATGCTACTGGATTATCAGCACCAACAGCTTTAATCATTTATAAATACAAGTTCTTGAAAAATATATGCACACTTTACTTACCGTATGTTTTTAACAGATTCTAATTCCAATACAAATGGTGCAGCAATAGTAGTTTGGCTGTTAGGACAGTAACCTTTGAGTACTGGAGTCCTAGTTTTAATTTCCATCAGAGAAACTGCATGGAATGTTTAAATAAGTGAAGAAATGTCATCAGCAACACCAAGGATTCCTCAAAAGGGTCCAAAGCTTCAATTTCAAGGTCACATATGGCAATGTTTTGGAGCCACGCGGGGCCCCTTTCATCAGGCAAGTGACCAAAGGGGCCCTGCATGGCTCCAAAACGTTGCTGTATATATACCATGGTACCTTGAAATTAAAGCTTTGGTCCCTTTTGAGGAATCCTTGGTGTGCTGATGACATTTCTTCACTCTGTCTACGGTTTCCAACCTGTGGTCATTACAGCACCCAGCATTACTGAACAGCCATTGTCAAGAACATGTGCGTGGGGAATACTGTGTTTTTCTCCAGTTTACCCTCAGAACCATTAGGCCCCTTTCACACTGGGGCGGGAGGCGCGGTGGCGGTATAGCGCCGCTAAAAATAGTGGCACTATACCGTCGGAATTGCCACGGGATTCGGCCGCTAGTGGTGCGGTATTAACCCACACTAGCGGCCGATAAAGGGTTAATACCGCCCGCAATGCGCCTCTGCAGAGGCGTATTGCGGGCGGTATTACCGTGGTTTCCCATCGTTTTAAATGGGAAGGAGTGGTGAAGGAGCGGTATACATACCGCTCCTCTCACCGCTCCAAAGATGCTGCTTGCAGGAGATTTTTTTTCTCTTCTGCCAGCGCATCGCAGCGCAAGCCCCTCGGGCTTTCACATTGAGAAGGCTGGGCAGGGTTTTTTCAGGCGGTATTTAGGCGCTATTTTTAGCGCTGTACTGCCTAAAAAACTCCTCAGTGTGAAAGGGGTCTTAAAGTACTGTTGTAAGTAACCAATACTGTTGCAGTATACTGTATACCTGCTCTTCTATGCATTAATGCAAGAGGCAAATTAAACAGTGGACTTCTGTTGGAACCATGAATCATATGAATGGATGTAGAACATTTTCATGTACATGAACGAAGAAAACAGTCAGATGGCTAAAAGCCTATAGATAGAATTATATGGATAGTGTAGTATACTACATTGATGGGCATCTGAGCTATTTTTGGGAACTGGAAATAGAGAACAGAAGGATCAATAATTTTTTTTTTTTTTTTGCAGAATTCAGAAAACAAATTTCATAGAGACCGAGTATGAACATCAGGTAATACACCTTTTATTGATAGTTTTTTATGATGTGGGTTTTGGTGAGCCTTTAATCACTTAAGGACCGCCTCCTGCACATATACGTCGGCAGAATGGCACGACTGGGCACAAGCATGCACCTGTACGTCCTCTAAGTGCCCAGCCGTGCGCACCCGCTTCCCGGTCCGAAGCTCCGTGACCGCGGGCTGGAGTCCTGCGATCGGTCCCCGGAGCTGAAGAACGAGGAGAGCTGTGTGTAAACACAGCTTCCCCGTTCTTCACTGTGGCGCTGTCATTGATCGTATGTTCCCTGATATAGGGAAACACGATCAATGATGTCACACGTCCAGCCCCGCCCCCCTACAGTTAGAAACACACATGAGGTCACACTTAACCCCTTTCAGCGGCCCTAGTGGTTAACTCTCAAACTGCAATTGTCATTTTCACAGTAAACAATGCATTTTTATAGCATTTTTTTCTGTGAAAATTACAATTGTCCCAAAAATTTGTCAAAATTGTCCGATGTGTCTGCCATAATGTCGCGGTCATGAAAAAAAATTGCTGATCGCTGCTATTGGTAGTAAAAAAATAAAATAAAAATGCAATAAAACTTTCCCCCATTTTGTAAATTTTGCGCAAACCAATCGATAAACGATTATTGCGATTTTTATTACCAAAAATATGTAGAAGAATACGTATCGGCCTAAACCAGGGGTGAACAACCTTTTGAAGCGTGAGGGCCACTTAAGAGACTTGGTAACTGGTCACGGGCCACAATCAGTGGAGCGGGCGGATGGCAGAGTGGACACAGACACAGCCTGATCAGTTTGGAGGTAGGACACAAATAGGTTTACATCTGCCACTCCTTGGAGGTGAATGGAGGGACCAATTGGGTCGTACTGACCATGTGAAAGGGGCCCATGGTTGCTTTTACACTGATGCAATGCAGTTTACCCGCACCGCGGGTGCAATGCAGTGTACCTTTGGCTTTTCTGCACTTTGCAATAGACTTCTATTATATTCTATTCCATCCCAGAGCAAGAGGTCGCGGGCCACATCAGAGGGCTCCGCGGGCCAAATGTGGCCCCCGGGCCACTGGTTGGGCACCCCTGGCCTAAACGGAGGAAAAAAATAAAGTTTTTTATATAATTTTGGGGGATATTTATTATAGCAAAAAGGAAAAAATATTGCATTATTTAAAAAATTGTCGCTCTATTTTTGTTTATAGTGCAAAAAATAAAAACAGCAGAGGTGATCAAATACCACCAAAAGAAAGCTCTATTTGTGGGAAAAAAAGGACGCCAATTTTGTTTGGGAGCCACGTCGCACGACTGCGCAATTGTCAGTTAAAGCGACGCATTACCGAGTCTTAAGTGGTTAATACGGCATGTTCTGAACAGTTACTCTGGGTGGATGTGACCATCTTTGTAGAGGGCTTTGCTTTGAACTTTTAGAGCTAATTTTCTAGCAAAAAATACTAATTTTAACTTTGTAATAAACAAGTGTCAGAAAAAGGTTTAGTCTTTAAGTGGTTAAACTTCCCTCATTTACAGACCGAAGTTCATTTCTTTGGTCTAAGAAAAGGTTACAATGTTTACAAAAACTTGGCAGGCTGCCTGTTTTTTTTTTCCTTTGACAGCTAAGTGAGCAGAGAACTCTCTACACTTGTTACATAAATGAATCGGGAAATTCTGCATAGAGATCGTGAGGGGGGGTTGAATCGAGATCACAATTAAACGATTAATTGTGCAGCTCTATATGAGGTATCGCCGCAAACGTTAGAATGAGAGCAATAATTCTAGTGCTAGACCGCCTGTGTAACTTTAGCATAGTGTATGATTTTTTTTTTAAAGTAGTTTGGCAGCCATTCCACGAGTGTGCGCAATTTCAAAGTGAGACATGTTAGGTATCCATTTACTCTGTGTAGCAGCATCTTTTACATTACATTACAAAAAACTGGGCTAACTTTAGTCGTTTTTTTCCCTCCAAAAAAATTGCATTTGAAAAATTGCTGAGACATAAAGACAGCTACCAATTTATTGCCTAGGGTCTCTGCTAAAAAAATATATATATTTATGTTTGGGGGTCCTGAGTAATTTTTAGGGTTGTCCCGATACCAATTTTTTAGGACAGAGTACAAAGTACCGATATATTTTTTCATGTACTCGCCGATACCGATTACCAATACTTTTTTGTAATGCCATGTGACAGTTTGACTGATGGCCACTGATAGGTGGCACTGATAGATGGCACTGACTGATGGGCACTGATAGGTGGCACCTATGGGCACTGATGGCACTGACATCTGGCTGGCACTGATTGGCGGCAGTTATAGGCACTGATTGGCAGCAGTTATGGGCACCGATAGACACTGATGGCACTGACAGGTGGCTGGCACTAACAGGTGGCTGGCACTTATGGGCAGGCACTGAAATGCAGCAATAAATGACATGAGGAAAGTATTTTGAAATGCTATGCTGCAGCATCTTGGTACACCCTGCACTTGGCATCAGTATCAGCAGACATCTTGTTACACCCAGCCCGAACTATATGGGCTGGGTGTAACAGCTGTTGGCTTACTGTGGCCAAGTGCAGGGTGTGCCAAGAGGGGCGTCGGGATGTCCAAGCGGATGGCGACCGAATGTGACGGTCGGTCACCAACCCCTATGGCCCTGCACACTGACAGCTTACCTAGCTAGCTCTACTGTAGGTGAGGACTGGCTCTACGGTTCGCTGACTTTGCCCGCTCCGCCCACTGAGGCTGCCCACCCACTCCGCCTGATCCGCCTACTGACGCCACCCACCCTCTCCGCCCACTAAGTCCGCTCGCCCGCTCCACCCACTGAGGCCACCCGATCTGCCTACTGACGAAGCCCGCCCTCTTTACCCACTTCGCTGGCCAAGTATTGGGTCAGGCATCAGGAGCATTTGTGCGAGTACAAGTACTCACACAAATGCTCAGTATCGGGACAACCCTAGTAATTTACTAGCAAAAAAAAAATTATGATTTTTACATCTAGGAGAGTGTCAGAACTGGCTTGGGAGGCAAGTGGTTAAAGTAGGCTGCTAACACAGCATAGTACACATAAAACCGGACATGCATAACTTTTAATGTATGACATCATAATGCACAGAGGGTTCACATATATGGGTTGTTGAGGTTCCGTGGGGGTGCCATTTAAATGAATAGTTCTGCAATGTACAGTAGAACATGCACTACTGGCCGGGCACTGCCGTAATGTGCGTTACCACAATGCTTTGGTGTGAAGCAAGCCTCAGGTATTTCTTCTACAGTATGTGTAAAAAAATGGATGTTTTTTTTTTTTTTAATAAATAGGGAAATTTTTATTGTACTTACGATTCTGCCTAGCATTTAGCTGTAATGTTTGAGGGGAATAGAAACACATAGAACACAAAAACCTTCTTTTAACAAATATTTGTGATTTAGAAAGAGGAGGTGGACAAAAAAAAAACAGCAATCAAGTTGCAATAAGAGAAGTGACACTTAAGATTTATTGGTTTACTTCTACATACTGCTGAAGCCAGTCACCTCACGCAGTGTCAAACAAGTACAGGTTGTCGATACTGACATGGAGTGAAAACAGTAGGAAGATAGCTCTTTCATACTTGTCAGGCTATGCTCTGATCCATCTGTGACAGTTACAGAGAGAAGACACAAAAGAGAAAAAAAAAAACAACGAGTAAATGAGGATACTATGAACAAGCAGTGCACTAGAAATGCCCGAGGCCTCTGGCAGATCACTGAAAAAGAAACAGTGGACAAGGCCTTACGGAGAAGTCGTCTGACTCACATATAAAAAAAAGGCTAACATGAAATGCTTCAGAAAACAGAAGACTAACTGATCAGCACAGCTCTGATTCAGACTGATGCCTTTATGATAAACATTCACGACAACTTGTGACCAAAGAGCTGTTACAACACTAATTGTCCATGAAAGCTGACCTGCAGCAAACCAGCAGAGTTCAGTTTCGATAGGCCTGGCTCAGGAATACAAATGTGATTACACATGACACAAGACATCCATGCATCAAAAATCTTTGAAAATGTCTGACATGACTTTGCACATGAGAAAAAATAAATAACAGAAACCTCCATATTTTTTTTTTCTTCACAAAAAGAATGCCAAGCCGATGAATATACAATAAAATGTATTTGTATATAGCACATTTAAGCATATTCCTTCCAGATTTTTGTCATATGTATCTAATGTACATGGATCCATGGACAAATGTATAAAAATATTTATATTAGTTACCGTATTTATCGGCATATAACACACACACACACACACACACACACACACACACAGGTATATAACACGCACATTCGTTTTAAGTGGGGAGTTTCAGGAAAAAAATTACATTTTAAATAAATAACTTTTAAGCGATCAGTGCTCATCTGCAGCCTCACAATTGCCCATCAATGCAGCTTGTTCAATGCCCATCTGTAGCCTCACAATTGCCCATAAATGCAACTTGATTAATGCCCATCTGCAGCCTCCCCATTGCCATGAATGCAGCCTGATCAATGCCCATCTCAGGAAGGGGGGGGATGAGCGCCATCAGATTACATACAGCAAGAATCTCCCGTTTACTCTGCGGCCTCTTTAACTACTTCCCACCCAGCCACTGCACATATACGGCTGGGTGGGCGCACTCTCCTGAGTGGACGTTCAGGAACGTCCCTTAGAAGGAGGGGGCAAACCCGATGCACTTGTGTCACCCGGACACGGTGCATCATAGATCGGTAGGAGGGCTCCGTGATTGGTCCTCCTGATCACATGATGGCTGTGCCCAATCACAGCCGTCATGCGATGTAAACAAGGAGCCGGTTACTAAGGTGATCGGCTCTCATCTTCTCACACAGAAGTCGTCGGTGAGGAGAGGGATCGCTGCAGCTGGCTGGTGTTTAGTGAGTATGAGCTGTTTTTTTCAGCTTTTTACTCACTGATCACCAGTCTAGTTTCCCACAAAGTGTAAAACACAGAAAGTTAACACACATGTCCCCAAAACACATGTCACCACACGTCCCCACATAGTAAAAACACCTGTCCCCCACATATGTAACAGTAAAAAACAGTCCCAATGATCATTTGCGTACATATGTCCGTAATCACACAAACCAATTACTATACACTGAACAGATTTTTTTACCAAAAACATGTAGTAGAATACATTTTGGCTTAAATTTATGACAAAATTAGATTTTATTGGATTTTTTTTAAAATAGAGAGACGAAATATATATTTTTTCCAAATTTCCGCTCTTTTTTCGCTTATATCGCAAACATTTTTAAACAGAGTCGTGAATAAATACCACCAAAAGAAAGCTCTATTTGTGTGAACAAAATGAAAAAATAATTAATTTGGGTACAGTGTAGCAGGACCGCGCAATTGACATTGGAAGTGCGAGAGCTGAAAGCTGAAAATTGGTCTGGGAAGGAGGGGGGCGAAAGTGCCCAGTATTGATGTGGTTAATACAAGGTCCCGCCTCCTGGACCAGCTTCTATGATAGACAGAACACTGGTCCAAGAGACAGGACTTTCTATTACAGAGGCCGCTGAGTAAACAGGAGATTCTTGCTATATCTAATCTGACGGCCCTTGTCCCGGCCCCCTCCCCATTCTCTCCAAGGCAGCCAAAATTGCAGTATCGGTGGTGTATAACACGCCCACACTATTTGCCACCGATTTGCAGGGCGAAAAAGTGAGCGTTATAAGCCAACACAGTATTTAGGCATTTTAAGTTTGATATTACCAAGACTGACCGAACTGCCAGATCTTGCTTGAAATCCTAATAATGGATTCCAAAGTGACAATGGCTACAAACTTGTTAAACGTTACCTCTGGCATATACACATTCGAGGATATATTTCCCATAAAATTAGAAAGTAACAAACAAAACATCTAATGTCATAATTTTTGCACATACAGTTATTAAACATTTAAAAAGAGCGTTCCTTATTGACTTTTAAAATTATTTTAACCACTTTAGCCCCGGAAAAACTGGCTGCTCAATGGCCAGGCCATTTTTTGGCAATACAGCACTGTGTTGCTTTAACTGACAATTGTGCGGTCGTGCAAAAGTTGTACCCAAACAAAATTGATGTCATTTTTTTTCCCACAAATGGAGCTTTCTTTTGGTGGTAATTGATCATCTCTGCGGTTTTTATTTTTTGCGCTATAAATAAAAAAACAGCGCCAATTTTGGAAAAAAATTACACAATATTTTGTACTTTAGCCCCATTTTTATTTATTTTTTTAAAAGAGAATTTTTTCATCAGTTTAGGCCGATATGTATTCTTCAAAAAAAAATTGGTAATAAAAAATAAATAAATAAATAGCGCTAAAAGCATATCGGTTTGCACAAAAGTTATATTGTCTACAAAATAGGAGATAGATTTATGGCATGTTTATTTGTTTGTATTAGTAATGATGGCGATCTGCAATTTATATGGCGGACATATCGGACACTTTTGACACATGTTTGGGATCATTGGCATTTATACAGCGATCAGTGCTATAAAAATGCACTGCTTACTGTGTAAATGCCACTGGCAGGAAAGGGGTTAACACTAGGGGGCGATCAAGGGGTTAACTGTTTTCCCTATGTGTGTGTTCTAATTGTGGAGGAGGGGACCGACTATAGGAGATGAGAGATCATAGTTCCCAGCTCGTAGGAACGCACAATTTCTCTCCTCTCCTCACAGAACTGGGATGTGTGTGTGTTTACACACACACACACACGTCCCTGTTCTGCCTCTCGTGCCCACGATCGTTCGTCTCTGATGCCTAGGATTTGCTGTTGGCTAGTTCAGGCTCTTGTAGCACTAAATGTGTGCTGATCCCTGCCAGCCCTCCTCTCAAGTTCATTCAAGTGGGTGACTTCACGTGACAAAGGAGGAGGACTGGCTGGGATCAGAGCACTAGAACAGGTCGCTTTGGCACAGCATCCATCCAGACCCCCCTGTACCAGGCCCTCCAGACACCCCTGTACCAGGCCCTCCAGACACCCCCTGTACCAGGCCCTCCAGACCCCCCCCATGTACCAGGCCCTCCAGACCCCCCCCCCCCTGTACCAGGCCCTCCAGACCCCCCCCCTGTACCAGGCCCTCCAGACCCCCCCCCCTGTACCAGGCCCTCCAGACCCCCCCCCCCTGTACCAGGCCCTCCAGACCCCCCCCCCTGTACCAGGCCCTCCAGCCCCCCCCCCCCTGTACCAGGCCCTCCAGACCGACCCCCCCCCCCTGTACCAGGCCCTCCAAACGCCTGCGGCACTGTGCCTTCCTGACCTCCTTCCTGACAATATACTATGCAGTTTTTGTAAAAACATAAAAGATGTGGTTGCAACCAGCAAATACATACTCAAAATGTCAAGACTTAACTTTACACATGCCCATGAAACGACAAAAAATGTTGGTATCCAAAATTGTCCATAAGTGTAATTTTAAAAGCCTTTACAAGTTGCTCATTTAGATTTAGCCATAAAGGATGGTCCTAGAATTATTGCTCCCACGCCAACATTCACAGTAATATGTAAGGTGTAGCGCAATTGGTGTTTTTTAAACCCACTGCATACATTTTATGTTCTTGTGTGTGTATGTAGGAATGGGGGACTTTAATCCCTTGACGTCGGCTGCACGCAAATATGCAGCCACTCGGTTGGAAGGCCTCAATGCAGAGCGGCTCCCAGCATGGTAGCTGGCGGGTACCGTAAGTTCCCGATGCACGCTAGTGATCTGGAGCTTTCCAACCGTGTGACTACTGTGACAGCCAATCACAGCTGTCACATGATCAGAAACCCTAGAGATGTAACATTTCTGGAAATGTTGAAGTAATGGGAAAAAATACTAGGAAATTATGTAATACAGATTCATGTTCAATCGCCAAAGGAAGCTTATAAATTGTGCTGGTAGACAAGTGGTTACGGGTCCATTCAGATCACGTGTAATGGGATGCGGTGGGTTGCTTTGTTTATAAATACAAAGGAGTTGATTTGCAAAAACTGGAGTGCGCAACACTTCGTACAGCTGTGCATGGTAACCAATCAGCTTCTAATTTCAGCTTATTCAATTAAGCTTTGCAAAAGAAACTGGAAGCAGATTTTTTTATTTGCAGAGCTGAACCAGATTTTGCACTCTCCAGTTATAGTAAATCAATCCAGTGAGGAATACCAAAAGGAACCTGGAGCAAAAGTACCATCACAGAGCTAAATAGAGCATTGTATAAAGCTCAAATAAAATCACTGTTTATTACAATGGTAACTCATTGCCCCTTCGATGAGACCAATTACAACATGGGGCCAAAGCTGGCACTTCATCAGAACGATGCAGGAAGTGCATTATTGGACACACCTCTGCACTGAGAATGCTCATGTCTGTTTATTTAAACACAGTGTGCTGGTGATATGTTGGATCCAGTTGCTTGCTCAATGCAGGTCCAACACAAAGCTAAATTAATGTTTTTCAAAAAGCAAAATTCAAACCAACATTATGCGAGTATTGGCTTAGGCCCCATACACACTATAAAGCCTCGTACACATGATCGGACTTCCATCGGACAAATCCGTGGAATTTTGTGTGAAGGGTGTTGTCCGTGAACTTGTTCTGCATACAGACGGCAGAACTTTTTCAGCCAACATTCATAAAACTACGTGGTTTTTCTGCTCTTTATTGCCACCCTTTGGGCAACTTCTGCAAATGTTGTCTTATGGTTAGCACTGGTTCAGAGCATGCATGTTTGTACTTTGGATTTTAGTCCGACAGATTTGTGTACACACAATCGGATAATCCGACGGAAAACACATTTGTTGTCAAACAATTTGAGAGCATAGCCATCCAAATTTTGTCAGAAATTACGACAACAATTGTCCGATGGAACATACAGACGGTCGTTTTATCCGACCAAACACGTCCATCGGACAATTGTTGTCGGAATATCCGATCGTGTATACGGGCCTTTAGATTTTCTGCAGATTGTCTTCAGATTTACCAAAACCATATAATACGAGGTCAAACCTTAAGGCCCCATACACACGATAGAATCCATCCGCAGATAAATCCCAGCAAATGGGTTTCTGCGGATAGATCCTATGGTGTGTACACGCCAGCGGATCTTTTTCCGCGAAGAAATCTCCTCTGGGATGGATTTCAGCAGATCGAATATTTGCTGTGCTGCACAACAAATCCATCTGCTGGAATCCATTCCAACGGATGGATCCGCTCGTCTGTACAGACTTACCGGATCCATTCGTCCAAAGGGATTCCCCGCACGCGTCGTAATGATTTGACGCATGCGTGGAATTCCTTATATGACAGCGTCGCGCCCGTCGCCGCGTCATAATCGCGGCGACGGCGCGACACGTCATCGGCAGAGGATTTCCGCGGGGATTTCAATGCGATGGTGTGTACACTCCATCGCATAGAAATCTGCGGAAATCTTTGAGAGGATTTATCCGTGGAAACGGTCCGCTGGACCGTATCTGCGGATAAGTCCTCTCGTGTGTATGGGGCCTTAGAGTTTCAATTTGGATGCAATCAGGCAGACAAAAATCTGCAGAAAATCTAATAGTGTGTATGGGTTCTTAGAGTTTCATGATCACAGATGGGGTGTGGGATGCACTCGGATACAAGGTGCAGGTAAAAAAATACAGTTATTATGCAACTGCTTCTATTATTCCAGCACAATCATGAAATTTAGCATCAGTGGTGAACTCTGAACATGCCAGGTTATGTTATGTTACAAGTGTCAGCAGCAACTCAGATTTGCTAGAGAGCCAACGGCAGAGCATACATTGGCTGTAGTACCCGTGATAACGGCACATAAAAACACAAGCACAGCTAGAGAAAGTCAGGTCATGTAGGAAAAGGTGTCCATAATAAGTACCTGTTAAAAAAAGTCAGGGAGAACATCACAGTAAGGTCCAGGAGTTCAAGATGGTACAGCAGATCTCTTGTTGCTTGTTAATTTTGATAAGACTTCTGCCTGTATATGTCTACTCTTCCCCCCCCCCCCCCAAAAAAAAACAAAAAAATATGGTGTATCTAGCTTTTTAAAATACATTTTTAGACTTAAAATGTTAAAATAAAAAAAATCTCTTATTCTGAGGCACTTGTGATGTAGACCAATGTTTTTCAACACCAGTCCTGAAGTACCCACAGCAGGTCATGTTTTGAGGCTTCCCATTATATTTCACAGGTGATTTGATCAGTTTCACTGCCTTCTGGCCCATACACATGATCCGAATATCGGACGAAAACAGTCGTCTGAGGAAGATTCGTACGATTTTCAGATCGTGGGGACACTACTTTTGAGAGCCGATCACGACAGTTCACCCACTATTATTTGATTGGACAAGCACGAAAATTTTCGTCGTACAATGCCAGATTGTACGATTTTCGTTTAGTCCGTATAGCTGTTCAAAAGCACAATACAAATACATTACAAACACATGAAATCATTTCTGATGGTTTTTTCTGCCGAACGAGAATTGTCGTGACTTTAATAACCTATTCAATTTCTACTTAGGACTATTAAGCGGAAAAAGTCGTACGATCTGTTGTATGATATTCGGATTGTGCGTACGGGTCATTAGTAATTACCACAGCCATTGTTATTTGAGGGAAATCCTGAAAACATGACCTGTTGGGGGTATTTGAGGACTGGAGTTGAGAAACATTGATTTAGACAAGGTCTCTCAGATGCACCCTGGGATGCCCACCTCACCAGTGCTTTCCAGGGAGACCTCTCTGGATATTGAGCATGCAGGGTACGCAAAATGTCTTGGTCTTATTGTTCAATAAGCAACCAAGGAAAATCTCATGCATGCTTTATATAAAATATGTCTTGGTTTCCTATTAAACAATAAGACCAACAGATTGCGTAGAGCGCATGCCCAAGTTTTGGTGCACATGTCATCAGCAGGATGACACAGGGAACCAGGAAACTGGCTGCTGGTTATGTTTTTTTTTTATGTTGGCAAGGGAGCAAGCACAATAAGAACAGGCATGAAAGGGATCTGGCAAGCTATGAAAAACAGAAGGGGGATGTACAAGTAGACCTGTCTAGCTAAATAACTGAAAACACCCTTCACTTTCTGTCCCATAGCCAAAACAGGAAGTGAGGGAAAATCCCTGCAGATTAGATGAGTCTCTTGGGAACCCCCAGGTCACCAAAACTAGTGTCCCAATGGGAAGATTCCCCCTCTATTACTTTTCTGGGGACAACCCAAAATGTGGGATTTTCTTTTACTTCCACTTTTAATGATAATGGTTAACAGGACAAACAGAGAGGGTAAATCTCCCGAATGGGGGCACGTACAGCAATAAAAACCGACAAGAGTTCTAATCCCTCTGCACTCTATCCAAAAAAAAAAAAAAAAAAAAAGAAGCTTGACAGCTTGCCAATATTTAGCAAAACTAATCACACGGATTTTGAATGGGATAACCAGGCACAAAATACCAGCAGATAATTCCTCACAAATTCCTTTTTAATAACTATCAAGTAACCACATTTGTGTTGTAAACAAAATGACCCAAGGCGAAATATACAAGAACTTCTCAAGAAACAGGCATCTTCCTAGGACTGTAGAAATCATCAGCCAATTGTTAAGAAAACATCTGGCGCTTACATTAGCCCATAAAGAGGCTATAAAAAAAATCCACAGCAGTTTTCCAAATTGTTCTGAGCATCATATAACACACACCTTTTTATTGTTATTAAATACAGTCATCAGTACTCCATAGAGCAAGAAATGTGAATCAGGTCGACAAAAGACCCACCACACTAACCTCAACACAGATCTATTTTCCCTCAGACATTCACCTAACGGGACCACCAGAGACGCAGCAATACTTTCTGAGCTCAAACAAGCAAAGAGGTGGTTTCTGTGATATGCTGATAAACATAATTCCCCCTGACTCGCTCGTTGCTGCTCTGCTCTGCTGACTAGCTTTTACTGTAGTTTAGAAATGGAAATGAGTGATTTATAAAGTGTGATAGTGCAGAGAGGATACACATTGAACCCTACATAGGTTGATGCTGAAAAATAATGCACCTGCCCTGTCAAGCAAACCATTTATTTTATGGCCAGAAATATTTCAAGAGTGCTGTAAAATTTATCATGTAACAACAATGTAGCCTTAGCCAACTAGAACAAAACTTAAATTATCGAAGGTTTTTGAGGGAAAATATGAGCGTCATTACTAAAGTAAAAAAGCCATGCCTACACTGGTATGGTTCTGACAAAGGAGAAGAATGCTACAAAACTGTGAACCAAGTGCAGTTTACAAAATAACTATATATATATATATATATATACACTACTGTTTGTTCTATTCTGTGTGAGTGTGTGGGGGGGGGGGGGGGCAACCAAATGGAAGAGCCTGTCCTTGAGCTTCACAACCCAACCATGATGTCTATGCAACAACAAAGGTAATATCTATGGACAAACCCATAGCAAAGCAGTTGATATTTAAGCCACCTCAAAGTAACTAGAGAAACCACCAGAACATGCACTAGATGATGATGAAGATAATGATAATAATATTAAGACTAATATATTGTAAAAGTACCACAACATTTTCTTCTATAATTTGGTCACATGATCATGCTAGTCTGTTTTCTCTAAAAAGATAAAGCCTAACTGCCTAGTACACACGATCGTTTTTCCCGTCGGGAAAACTGCCGTGTTTTCCTTTGGCCGGGAAAACCAGCCGTGTGTATGCTCCTTAGCAGTTTTCCCCCATAGGAAAACTGTGGTTTAAAAAATGAGAACATGTTCTCTTTTTTCTCACTGCGAATCACAGCGTTTTTCCCCCACCCCCCGCAGTTTTCCTATGGTAAACACTGAGGGAGCATACACACGGACGGTTTTCCCGACCAAAGTTCTCCTGGCAGTTTTCCTGTCGGGAAAACACGGCCGTGTGTACAGGGGAAAAGGGACTGAGACGGTTCTCGGTTTTCCCCTCGGTCTTCCCGGCGGTCTTTTGACCTTCAGGAAAACCGATTGTGTGTACTAGGCATTAGAAGTGGTATATTCCTATGAGGCTGGATGGAAGTAATATGCTGTTAACCGTTTTCTATGGGCAGAGACTCAGAAATGCAAATATCACTTGAGGTGGAGCCTCCGGCAAACAATCTCAATCATGGGGACACTAGAAGTGGCAGAACTGCTTACATTTTATTGTGTTGCCACCAGTATAGCCCATGGAAAAATATTACCTGGCTTGGGAACAAGATATATTGCCCGATATAGCAACAATGCAGGCTCCAGAGCAATAAGGCTAGGTTCACATGAATGCGGCTTTCTGGTGCGGTTATTTGCAACGATTCGAAACCTCGTATTTTACTTACATTTTTGACATGCGGCTATAGCCTCCGCCCCTGTACACCATTTTGAGAGGGAGTTCAGCACGGTGAGGGAGGAGCAGAGAGCAGAGCAGAGAGTGTTATTGTTGGATGTGTGGTTGGGATCACAAGTTGACTTGCTGTTGAATTAGGCCGCATTAACGCAACAACTAATTATGCCCAAGGCATTCGCTATTTGCGATATAATTTATTTCGGATTAGGTTTTATTCGAAATTGCTTTTGTCGGAAATTCAAATGCTTCCGAACCTCCGAAAGTTGCTAAATTCGTCCAAATTTCGATTCTTTTACAAAACTAAATTGCACAAGCCCAACATGGAGGCAGTCGCCCCCTTTTCCCCAAACTAGGAGCCCAAATGTCACATTTCATCTGTATTGCCTTCACACTACAGAACTGATAAGGTTGCAAATCTACAATGGAATTCTGTGCACCATTAACTCTAAACAACAGCGCAACTCTGCCATTAAAATGTAAACAGGATTCTGTGGGTCCTTTTGTTTAAAAGAAGTTAATATGTGTGAAGGTGGTGACTTCTGTATCATGGGCATTATGAGGTCTATTCATGTGCTCATTTCCATTAAATGTAGAAATTCATTGCCAAACGGCTATTTACGTTGTAAAACAATGAGATTCATACATATCCAAAAACGGTATGGCATGCAGATTTCCTTGAGGAAAGCTGGTTTACATTCATACTTAAATTATGCTGTTCATTTATTTTTTCTAATGTAAAGACACGTAAAAGAACTGGTTCTCAAATTTTAACACAATCCCTACTAAACTTACTGTGTAGAATCAATAATTATAAGGCCACAATTATGGATTTAAAACATAAGATGTAAAAAAAAAAAAAAAACCTCTCCTCAAAGACCTCCAGATAGGTGACGGAAATGAGACACCAATTCCTGCATAACAACCACCCTGGCTTTTAGGACTGCAAGCAACAAATAATAACCTGTCTTCATCTATGGATGAAACATAACAGATTTTGAATAAAAGTGACAGAAATTTGCAGGAGAGAACCATTTGTCATTGTAGCAGTTTACAGAAAGGATGGTGTTTCAGACATTCTCATATTGATTTGTAAGGTGATGCTATCTTTGCTTTGTGCAACTTTCAGACTATTGGAGCCATTAGAAACAGACAGCAGTGAAATCATTAAAAAAAAATTACTCACATGGCTTCCTAAAATGAAAAATGTCAACAGCATAATTGAAGATGTAACCGGAAAAAAATATCAGTTTACACTTCAACTATATGTATCATGAGTGGAGTGTTGAGAAATGTATACACATTATAGGTAGCTCCATGCAGACATTCAGGCTCTTGTGTGTGGCCCAATGCCCCTAACAAGGGTAAGAGTATGGAGAGGTCACAGAGGACTTTCCACCACAAGGAAAGCAGCAGACAACTTATAACTGTAAATGTGCATACGTGATTATTCAAACTGAACTTTCCAGAAAAATCTAACCAACGGGAATGTATCATAGTTACGCATATCATTTTTTTTTCTTTTTCATGGTCAGAACTAAAACAATATGGAAAAAAATATTTTTCTTATGAGCATACAGTATATTAACCTCTTGCCGACCAGCCGCTGCAGTTATACAGCGGCAGGTTGGCTCAGCTGCACGAATCGCCGTAGGTGTACGTCGGTTCGTGCACAAGGTTCTATGGGCACGAGCACCTGTCCACTGGCAAGTGGGGGAGCTAATCAGCGGGTCCAGCGGCAGGTTGGCTTGGCTCCACGATTTGCCATCGGTGTACGTCGGTTCGTGCACAAGGTTCTTTGGGCACGAGCACCTGTCCATTGGCCAGTGGGGGAGCTAATCAGCGGGTCCAGCGGCAGGTTGGCTTGGCTCCACGAATCGCCGTAGGTGTACGTCGGTTCGTGCACAAGGTTCTATGGGCACGAGCACACGCCCATTGGCCAGTGGGGGAGCTAATCAGCGAGTCCAGTGGCAGGTTGGCTTGGCTGCACGAATCGCCATAGGTGTACGTCGGTTCATGCACAAGGTTCTATGGGCACGAGCACGTGCCCATTGGCCAGTGGGGGAGCTAATCAGCGGGTCCAGCGGCAGGTTGGCTTGGCTGCACGAATCGCCGTAGGTGTACGTCGGTTCATGCACAAGGTTCTATGGGCACGAGCACATGCCCGTTGGCCAGTTGGGGAGCTAATCAGCGGGTATGGGGGACTCGATGTCCGCCCACAATCATTCCCTGCAGAGACAAAATGGGGATCTGCGATAGTAAACAAGGCAGATCTCCGTTCTGTCAGGGGATGACACAAAGATCCTGCCTTTCTGCTATGCAGGATGGATGGATCTGTGTGTTGTCCCAGGCAGTCCACCCCCCCACACAGTTATGCCCTGTACACACGATCGGTTCGTCTGATGAAAACGGTCCGATGGACCGTTTTCATCGGACGAAGCGATCGTATGTGGGCCCCATGGTTTTTTTTCCCCCATCGGCGAAATAAAATAGAACCTGTTTTAAAATGTTCTGATGGTTAAAAAAACAATAGAAAAAAACGATCGTCTGTGGGGAAATCCATCGGTCAAAAATCCACGCATGCTTAGGAAGTCGACGCATGCTCGGAAGCATTGGACTTCATTTTTCTCTGCACGTTGTTGTGTTTTACGTCACCGCGTTGGACACGATCGGATTTTTAACTGATGGTGTGTAGGCAAGACTGATGAAAGTCAGCTTCATCGGATATCTGATGAAAAAAATCCATCGGTCCGTTTTCATCGGATGAACCGATCGTGTGTACGTGGCATTAGAAACACACTGAGGGAACATATTTAACCCCTTGACCGCCCCAATGTTAACCCCTTCCCTGCCAGTGTCATTATTACAACGTCTGTGCATATTTTTAGCACTGATCACTGTAATAATGTCACTGGTTCCCCAAAAAAGTGTGAAAAATGTAAACTAGATGTCTGATCTGTCCTCTGCAATGTCGCAGTCATGCTAAAAATCACCGATCACCGCCATTACTAGTAAAAAATAATAAAAATGCCACACACTGAGATATAACGACTAATGACATCTCAGGATTAATCTGTTTTATAAACCTGCTTTGGCTACATATAAGAACATTATTCTACTTTGTATTCTGTGAATGTATTTTATAATGGAATACTTTGGAACGTGCATTGCTTATTGTACTGTTAAAAGTTATTATTAAACTTTATTCTGATAAAAAATAAATAAAAAAAATAAGTATAAAAGTTAAAACAAAACTGGCACCAGACCATCATAGTTTATATTTAAGGCTGCATTCACACATGAGCGTTTTTAATCGCAATTTAAAAGCGCTGATGTGTGAATGGCAAATCGCAGGACTCACATTTAAGATGTCATATACAGTAAAACCTTGGTTTGCGGGCAGAATTAGTTCCAGAAACATGCTTGTAATCCAAAGCACTTGTATATCAAAGCATTTTTTACAGGGTATAAAAGAGAACAGAGGCTCCCCTAAGTGTAGCAATAAGTTGCTAAATGTTGTACCTTCATTATATGTAACCATATTGCTACACTTAGAGGCGCCTCTCTTCTTTTTTATACTCAATTGTGATATGTCGCTACTAATTACATGAAGACATCGCTTGTATATCAAGGCAAATTGTATTAAAACATTTTGCTCGTCTTGCAAAACACTCTCAAACCAAGGTTTTACTTTATTTGAATGACAGCTCAAATTGCGGCGTGGGTCTGGCATGATAAATCGCGATGAAATTGCGGCAACACGCATCGCCCAAAAGTAGCTCCTAAACTTTTTTTGGGCGACATGCATCTTGCCACGATTGCAGTACGATTTATCGCGTGGCAGACCCACACTGCGATTTGAGGTGTCATTCAAATTAATGGCATCTCAAATGCGAGTTCCGTGATTTGCCATTCACACATCAGCGCTTTCAAATCGTGGTCAGATTTTCAGCAAATTTTACACCAAGTAGTAGTTGCTGACCCTGGATTATGCCTGAACACAGATGACACCAGTCTTCCGGGAAAAAAACAAGCATTAAGGCATTGGAAGGAGTCCTGTGATCCTTAAAATGGATGTTTATGTACCGATGTGGAAACTGCAGATCAAGTCAATCGGAGTGTCCTCAACCCTAAAACTAAAACGTTCTTTGTGTTGTTCAGTGTGGAAAGATCAGAGCTGTTGCTTGCTGTCACTCACTTTGTCTGCCATTGACCAGTGTGAGACATGTCTATATACAGGCAAGAAAAGGGTGCTGCATAGACCCCAGGATATAAGGCTGTATATCACTGTAAAAGGCTGCATTTAAACACCATCATAGATAAAAAGATTTGTTTTGTGTAAGGCTAACAACTACATTACAATCTAGCTTCTAAAGTCGGTCATACATGGATTGAAATTTGGCCATGGTGGAAGTAAAAAAATTGCAGAATGTATGGCCTACTTAAGTCAATTATTTATAAAATTATTTTATTTTTTATTCATATTTTCATTTAAAAACTTTAGCGAGGCCTGCTTATTGCAGACTTTTTTGGGCTTCCTCAAAAAGCCAACAGAAAACAATTTATATTTCTTTTTACTTTGTTTAATCTGTATGCGGCCTTTGGACAAATGCTGCTAGAAAAAAAAAAGTGGTTGGATTTTGGATGCCCATTTGCGTTGCCATGCATCCTTATTTATGTGGTGTTTTTCTGTTGGGAAACCAAACAATAAGCATGATGAATTACACTGTCTGACCTTTGGGCCTGCACAATAATTGCATTATACAATTCATACTGTGCTCCCATCTGATGAGGCGCTTCCAAAAGGAATGGATGTGTTACAAAACGATTACATGCCGGCCTACAAAGAGTGGTGGTGGGGGGGTTTGTAAGACTCCAGGTAGAGGAACAGGTCAGGACAATTCTGTGGGTGTAGATCATTTCAGGTCTCTGTCACTAATATTCAAGTTATCATAAAAAACAAGCCAAAAAAAAAAAAAAACAACAGGTGAACTGCAATCATGAAAACTAGATCTGTAACAGTGATTTAATAAAAAAATATTGCATTTTACATGCAGAAAACACACTTGAGAACGTGTAATTTAAGATTGCCAAAGCGCTACTGCTCTGACACGTATGTTCCTTAAAGTGTTACTACAGTCAATTATAAAACCTTATTTTCATTTCTACACTGAATTTCAATTTCTAGCCTACTAGTGATGCACTTGTCTTGATGAAGGAACCCTGCAAGGCCCCAAAGTGTTTAACAGGTATTTATGTTCACGAAACTATATTCTGCAGGAATAGATGGAAATCTAGCATCTTTAGCAGGGAAGTTTATACATAGTATATTTCGCAATGTTTTCACTTTTTCTCATATGATCTGTACAGTTTAGTATCAAAAAGTATACACCAAAACCTCTCCCTTCAAATAAACTATCGGTACTTTATATTTATGTATAATACAGACTATGCATATACCTCTACTGTCTTTTTAAGAAAGAAACTTAATGCAATAGGTTCTTTTACATTTTACCTAGTTTGTTATGTTGTCTTGACAAAGTCTGAACTCACCGATAACACGTACAAATGTCACCTTTAAAGTTCTGCTGTTAAGACAGTCATGATTTTTTATAGGTATGATTCTTGCATGATTTCACACTGAAAAGCCTAAGAAGCTAAAGGGTTGCCTTAGTCTATGCATCGAAATAAATAAAAACTGACATGGCTTGCATAACCAATAGCAGGATCCGATCCTTTTAAATGTGGTGTCATATTTCTGACATTTAGAAATGGAAAAAATGGTCCAAGGAAGAAAAAGCATGATAGAAAAAGGAAGGTCTTCAGTACGTGACATGAAGTGTCCTAAGGGGTAGAGAAATCTAAATCCCGTTAAGCAAAGTGCCAGCAGCAGTGATAATGCATAATGCAATGTAGACAGTCAAACTTTGTTTGTATGAATAAATAAAATACAAGCAAAAAAAATGATGTTACTAAATATTTGTAAAGCTTCTCTGGTAAATGACAGCAGGCTACGTTTTCAATGGGATAAACAAGTGTGCTTTAAATAAAACTGTAACAAAAGCTAAACAAACAACAGGCAAATAACTTAATACAGATCTGAAAAACAAGTTATGACTGCCAAGGGATATAGAATTCTGGTCATCCAGTGCTGTGATCCAGACACACCTGCCAGAAAGTACAGAAAGATGAAAGTCATCATTTTCAAGCTTGTTTAACCCCAGCTTTCTGACTGGACAGTGAAGGAAAAGCAGCATAACATGTGGGCATCTTTCTGCTCTCCTATTTGGAAAGCGTTTATTAGCAGAAATATGGAAAGCCCCAATTGGTTCAGAGTGCTCACCCTATCTCTGAACAAATGCCCTTGCTAGGGGGGCACTGGTCAAGGAAGAGGAGCCAAGAGCGTCGGCAGGGGAACCATAAACAAGAGGATCGGGGCTGCTCGGTGCAAAACCCCTACACAGAGCAGGCAAGTATGAGTTTTTAAAGCCGAACCTTCAATATCACTTTAATAAAACTTTTCAGTAGAGGAGAGGAGGTCCACCACTCAAGCACACTAGCAAAAAACTGAGAACTCATGAAGTCAAGTCAATGTGGTTTTAGTAGTATAGCCTGGGAGCATGTCCAGCAAAGCTTTTACCAGTGTCCATTCACCTGAAGGTAGCAAACTAATACCCAGGGCCTATGAATATTCAGACTGTACAATTAAGAGAATACAACTGTAAAATATTCTCTTATTTTATAGAACAAAGCATATCCCTCTATAGTGTGTACTTGTCTCAATTAAGAGCACTAATGGTCATTTTTCTGTCTGCTGCCTCATTTCTTTGCCATCAGCATGAGTACTTCTGACAAATTTTCCTGACACCAATAGAAAAATGTCACGGGGAGAGACCCCCAGGTGATTGACAGCCTCAGCTCTGTTCCTGTGTGCTGTGTAAAGGTGGGTGAATCCCCTCCCTTCAATCAGCTCTCAAAGATCTGCAAAGTGTAACTTCAGCTATCCGCCCCCTTTTGACAGCTTAGACAAGCTTTCTAAATTCTTCACCTTAATTGGCTGTAGAGAAGAGAAGACTACAGATAATCAGGTACAACTTATGTAGAAGGATTCTTCACTGTATCACCTGAGGCTAGTCACTTCACTGGTTATTTGAAAGGATTTACAACCACTTTAAAAAAAAAACTGTGCTTTTACAGGCATTTGAGCTTTTTATTTCTCTACCTCTAAACACCCCTCTATGTTATCCTATGTGTCTATGCACACTATAGGCTTTTACAGATGTATAAAGGCTTAGGGGGTTTTTAAAGGCAGGAAAAAAAAAGCTTGACATACCTTAACACGGGTAAAAGCATCTATATGTGCTTAAGCACTAGGGGCATTTAGTGCTTAAGCTTTTTCTAACTTCAAAGGCCAGAATAAATTAATATTCTGGCCAATGAAATAAACGCCCAAGTGCATGGCGAACCTAAACACATTTGCTAAAACATGACTTGAGTGCATTTTTTACGATGCTTTTCCCCTGCCAGAAGAAAACACACTTATGTAAGCCCCAGCGTGTATGAAGGAAGACGGTTTCCACTAGAGAAACAGCTTCTGCTATGCTTCCCCACTTCCCACCTCCATGAGGAAAAAATCTGGGAAAACTGTAAGAGCTTGACCCGGAAGGATATTTCTCTTTGGCAAGCAAGTGTAATGTACTATTGCTCTCAGTAACTTATAAATGAAAATCACTATAGCATAAAACCATTCTTCAGCTATGCATTAACGACAAAACTCCGGATCAGGTCTGACATGGGCTCGAGAAGAACCTGGCAAACAAAGGCAGAATTTTGTCCCATTGTATTCAACTTAATATGATGCTCTGCTAGACCACTGGACTTGGCTTAGAAAAGCCAATCAGGGGGCTTTTGGATAAGTCAGCCCCCTTCACTAAAAAAAAGTCTATATGTGTTGGGGGAAATTAGCAACTTTCTTTCCACGGTTGCAGGAAAGAAATTTGCTGCCTGTATGGCCGGCCTTAGTAGTACTATCAGTGGTCAGGTTTGTGCCCTTCTGGTTTTAGAGAGACCATTGACTTCTACTTAAGACCTAATCCAGTTTTCACTGTTTTTACACATTAGAGGCACAATAAACTTGCATTCTCTAATCTCACCTATAAAGGTGATATTCCTTGTAGCTATAATTTCTATAGAGCTAGTATCTCAGCTGGCAGACTAATATTGCAAGGAACCCCTATTTATTTTTTGCATAAGGACAATGTGGTATCGAGCCTAGGAGCTCCTTCCTGTCTAAGACGTGTCCAGCTTTTATTGCTGTCCCTGTCTGTGTTTGGCAAAGGCAGGTATGACATTACATGGACAAAAAAACAAAACAAAAACCCTTGAAGAGTTAAAAGAGGAGGAAAAGGGCACATTAGCAGGACTAAAGGGGAAAATGGCTGCACTAAGCCCTTTAGGAGGAAAGGAAATGGGAACAATTGCATTTGCAGGGAAGTGGATGCTCGGCACCCTTGAGGAATAGAGGAGGAGGAGGACAAAACAAATTAGTATTGTAGAAGCACTTGCAGACAAGTGGCTGCTAAGCCACTTGAAAAGTTAAGGAGGAGGAAAGGGACACATTGCCCTTGAGAAGGGGAAGGAAAGAGGCACATTAGCCACTAGGAGTGAAAAAAACAGCCTACGGAGGTTTAAGGAAGTAAAAAAAAAGAAAGGAAACGTCCCAAATAAGGGTGGAGTACTGGAGGAAATAAAGGAGGGAGGTGGCAGTATTGAAGAACGATAAAAATTGTCAATATTGTGCGATTGGTGCAGCCTTGCCTTGGACAAACTACATTGATGGAAAGTACAGTGTGGTCCAAAATCTCAGGATAAATGTTATGCCTTTTGGAACTAGTGAAGAATCCAATCCAGCACATTTAATGCAGCACTTCTGAGAGACTGAACGGATCTCTATGGGGCAAACAGAGCAAAGTGTGCAGACTGAGGCCCCATACACACGAGAGGATTTATCCGCAGATACGGTCCAGCGGACCGTATCCGCGGATAAATCCTCTCGAGGATTTCAGAAGATTTCTATGCGATGGCGTGTACACACCATCGCATTGAAATCCGCGCTGAAATCCTCTGCCGATGACGTGTCGCGCCGTCGCCGCTATTATGACGCGGCGACGGGCGCGACGCTGTCATATAAGGAATTCCACGCATGCGTCAAATCATTACGACGCGTGCGGGGAATCCCTTTGGACGGATGGATCCGGTAAGTCTGTACAGACGAGCGGATCCATCCGTTGGAATGGATTCCAGCAGATGGATTTGTTGAGCATGTCAGCAAATATCCATCTGCTGGAAATCCATCCCAGGGGAGATTTATCTGCGGATAAATATCCGATGGAGTGTACACACCATAGGATCTATCCGCTGAAACCCATTTGATGGGATTTATCTGCGGATAGATTCTATGGTGTGTATGGGGCCTGAGTGTAGTGGGTGTGTAAATATTTATTAAAGGAAGACAAAGTAAGAGGAATTATGCTCATCATGGTTCTCAAAAGGATTCCCAGCTGCAGAGGACACCAAAGGAAATTGTCACAATGGATACACTGGATATCGTCTGGATGGCACCTGCAATAGCCAAGAAAGACTACAAGGGGGCACTAATCTAAATTCACCATGGTGGAAAGGTGGACACAGCACATAACTGGCAACACAGTGTGTGAATAATCCAATGCATTACAGTCATTGTTGCATCTGCAGCTGGAGGAAGAGGCATCTGGGATCCGAAGATGAAGCTGCTGCTGCAAGGAGTGGAGTGTGGAAGACGGGGTGACCAGACAGCTTCAGGACAGGAAGCAGCACGTATAGATGAATGGCGCACAGGAAGTGGCTACTACTTTCACTGTTGAATTTGTGGATAAAAATATGGTGTTTCAGCCAAAACTACCTGAAAAAGCCTTTTTTTTTTTGCCCCAAGTTGAAATGAACTAGAGTGGGGTGCTGCTGCAGCTGGATATATGTCCATCAATAATATTAAAGTTAAAAAATATTTTACTCAGCTTAGTGAGATGAATCCAGCAGTACCTTTTCAGCCTATTCTTTCAGCATGATGATCCGCAGAAGAAAAAAGCAGCCTCTGAGACTGAACATGGTGCAGCTGTGGCGCTGCCCCGTGGAACACCACAAGGCACAGACAAGCAGAAAGACTCAGGCAACATAACAGGTAAGACGACTCGCAAGGATGCGCCCAGGGACACGCTTTATTATTCAAGTACGGGGATAAAGGAGGATGTTGAACCACTGCAAGCCCTTGAGTCTGACAATGAGGCAGAGCCCGACTCGAGCGGGCTCTGAAAAAATTACCCCAACCTACCCCAAGCCAGATCGTAAAGGCTGTGCATCAAAGTACTACCTTAGTGAACTCTGCCAGGGAGTGCCTTGAGGGGCTAACAGAGGTGGTGTCCCTGCTGCGACAAGAACTTCAAACAATAAGAGAACGAACGACCACTGCTGAGGGCAGCCTCATCAACCTACAAGACAAGTTGCCTCCACTGACTACCGACTCGCACACCACTGCCTGACTTACAAATGCAATTGGGGACATGGCTAATGATATCGAAAATCATCTTGGGTGAAACAATATTCGTATAGTGGGTCTGAGTGGAAGGCCGGATCCTACAGAGTTCATTGAAAAGTGTCTCCTCGATATTTTTAGCAAGGATGTATTTATTCCCTTGTTTGCGGTAGAAAGAGCACACCACAATCTAACAATGTTTCTCCTAGGCAATGTGCCAAGACCAATCCTGGCACATCTATATACCCTGATTTTTCAGCAAAAGTACAGAAAAAATATATCACATCTAAAATACAGTATCTCAAATAAGTGAGTGAGTGAGAAATATAGCGCAACACATGCAAACTGAATCGCCTCTGGGCGCTTGGTATCCATTCCCTGGGCCCTCAGAAGAGATGGGTCTTGATCTTTCTCCTGAAGGCCAGGTGGTTTACCTCCAAATCGAATGGTGGTTGGTAGAGCGTTCCATAGTCTGGGACCTTGGACCGCAAAACTTTGTTCTCCTTTGGACTTGTATCTGGCGATTGGTGTTGTGAGCTTTTACTTTCTCGCATAGATATTGGGGGAATTTCCCAGAATACACTTATGCGTTAGACAGAGTGCTTTGAAAGCGGTTCTGTCTTTTACGGGCAACCAATGAAGGGATCTCAACGAAGGAGAGATTGATTCCCATGTTTTTTTCCCAGTCACAAGTCGAACGGCCGTATTTTGAATGACTTGCAGACAAGTGATTTGGTATTTTGGGAGTCCAAGATAGAGGGCATTTGCATAGTCAAGTCTGGAGTTGATAAGTGTCCACCCCTCACATTTTTTTTAAATACTTTATTATATCTTTTCATGAGACAACACTATAGAAATGACACTTTGCTACAATGAAAAGTAGGGAGTGTACATCTTGTATAACAGTGTAAATTGTCTGTCCCCACAAAATAACTCACACAGCTATTAATGTCTAAACCACTGACAAAAAAAGGGAGTACACCCCTAAGTGAAAATATCCAAATTGGGCCCAAAGTGTCAATAATTTGTATGGCCTCCGGATAGGACGCTGAGCATGTGCACTCAACTTCTTTGCTCGAACATGGTGAGGCCTGGGCAGAGTGCTGTATGGTCTTGGCCACCATGCTGCAGATCAGTTTCAGGGTTTTGGCAATCATCTTATAGCCTAGGCCATCTTTAGAAAGAGCAATAATTCCTTTTTTTAGATCCTCAGAGTTCTTTGCCATGAGGTGCCATGTTGAACTTCCGGTGACTAGTATAAGAGAGTGAGAGTGATAACACCAAATTTAACACACCTGCTCCCCATTCACACCTGAGACATAACACTAGCGCATCGAGGCCTTTTGGGTAATGACTGCGCTCCCAATAAGCATTTTTATAAATAAATAAATAACGAGTCACATGACACCAGTGAGGGAAAATAGCTAAATGGGCCCAATTTGGACACTTTCACTTAGGGTGTACTCACTTTTGTTGCCAGTGGTTTAGACATTAATGGCTGTGTGTTGAGTTATTTTGAGGGGACATCAAATTTACACTGTTATACAAGCTGTACACTCACTACTTTATAATATAGAAAAGTGTAATTTCAGTGTTGTCACATGAAAAGATATAATAAAAATTTAACAAAAAACTTGAGGGGTGTACTCACTTCTGTGAGATACTGTATATGACGACAAATAACAATTTATTTGAAGCAATTTATGAAAATTTTACTATTCCATAACATTTCATACAGCATAACGGTCTCCCTAGCATGCCATTTAAAGGTTTGATGTTTTGTTTTTGTTTTTCTCCACGAACGCAACCATCTCCCAATGTCGTGTTCGACAATACCTTACCAATAAACCATAAAAATGGCCAAAATGTATGGTCAAGATTCCCCTCACCCCCCACGGGCCACATAAGTTTCAATGCCAAGTTCGGATTGCACAGATTTTAAGCAGAATTCAGCGAACCCCCCACAAATCAACCCAGCCATATTCACCAATTCACACTATGCATGAACACTAGAATACTGAAATACACTTGCTGCATTTACCTGCATTTTATTCACTATAAAAAAGATATGTTATCACTTTTCACTAAATCACTTACCTCTTTATTCATACTTTTGTAAAATTTGGGGGAAGTAATATAACTATAGCATTGTTCCCTCAGCCAAATACTACAGAATGGTGAAAATCAGACAGTAATCCAGACCACTAGAGCTGTGTGAGGGTTTCAACATGCCAACATAATGGAAAAACTAGTGTCTATGTCTTTTGTAGACTTATCCTTACAACTATAATCAGTTGTAAAGTATCCATTTAATTACATGAATTTCACAATGAAGGTTGATTATTGGGAATAACATTTATATAGGTTATTTAATCTAATTGGTCATATGCTGTATATCAACTAGTAGGATTTTGTTTCCAATAAAATTCAGTAATATATTAATCCCAATCAGGTTCTATAGTAGGGTTTCTTAAATATTATTTATTTGGGAGCATCCTCCATCCACATTATCCCATAGTAGTTCATTGAGCTGACTAGACAGAAATTCTGGTTTAATCTCAAATAAAAATAAAAATTCCCTGTGGTTCACCCAGGCACATACATATACACTACAGGAATTACTAGCAGGGCATCTAAGAAACTGCACAATAAGAATATATGAAAAATATTAATTTTCTCAGAAAGTGCTGAAGTGGATGATTTCCTGTTTAGAGGTTTAATAAATGCCAACAAAAAAGTACGGTTCCAATTTTTTAAAAAGAACAACTCTGATACCCTCGGATAAGGTACAGCAATACAGCATAAACCGTTTTTGACAAATGGAGTTAAAATGTTGCAGCATGATAAAAGAGCAATCACTCACTAGAAAAATAGGACTGCAAAAGTCAAAGTATGCAAAGAGCAAATAAGGAGAGAACAAAATGACAGTTATCTGCTAAATTCATAAATGTGTCTTTTGTAGAACCCTAATGATCATATTTTATACTGTCACTTTCCATTTAATTGCTCACTCTGGAGCGTTTCTTCACAGAAGCCATCAGTACCCCACAGAGCCAGATGCTGAATCTCAAAAATATAAGAAAATAGTGTGACCATGGACTTTTACTAATATTACACTACTGAGCTGTGGTGTATGACAAGTTAATTTTTACACTTAGTCTTTTTGTGAAGGAATAACTAAAACGGCAGGTCATCGCTGTTCCATATCATTAAAAGGCTAGAAAATAATATATATCATAAAATACTTAAAATGACCTCATTTCAAACCTTGACAAAGCACACCATGAACGTCAAAGTGATTGAATAAAAACCCTGACAAGCTCAAGATAACTTAACATTTTTATAGAAAGGGTGGCAGCACTTAGTGGATCATTTGCAATCCAAAATCATTATTTCTGACTTTATTCCCATCCCTTACTTAAACGTTAGGGTTTATACACATGGGGGTCTCTCCGATCAGTTATTAATCCGCATTCCACAGCCGTTTGTGGATAAGGGATGGGTCCTTTGTTAGGGCCTATACTAATGTATTTAGTTTTACTACATCCTGGTACATACAAGTACTTGTTTGTTTAGCACTCTCACTTGCTGCTTTGACATTGACCACTAAACCTCTGTTACCTGTTTACCCCCTATGGATCAATGCAATTTTTACATTTCTTCTATGTTTTATATACCAGTGTATGTATATATATATATATATATATATATATATATATATATATATATATATATATATATATATATATATTTTTTTTTTAAAGGATTTAGAAGAAAAAAAAATTTCACCTTAATGCAATCTATGCATTAAGGTGAAAAAAACATCTGATACTGCCCCCCCCCCCCTTAAACTTGCCTGACTCCTCGAAAGTCCCACACACGGTCCCGGGATCCTCTTCGCCGCTCAGCCTGGCCGCTGATTGGGTAGAGCGGATGGATTGAGAGCAACACAGCCATTGGCTGGCGCTGCTGTCAATCACATCCAGTGATGCGGCGGGGCTGAGTGATACAGTGAGCGACTATGGTGAGGCCATATCACAATACTGCTAGGTCCAAACCAGGGAGATTTCACCCCCTCAACTCCACTAACTTGACATGGCTCAGTCCAGCTACTACTGTCACTGGTAGTATGTATGTTCTGTATGCAGTATATTCCTACAGTTCCACTGTATTATACGTTGTAAATGAATGCAACAGTTGATACAGATCAATATTTCAATTGATGACTTAATATGAATACCTAGGCAATGCAAATTTTTGCATGTCAAATAATTCACATTTAAAAGTGTTCTAATAGGCATTATCCCCTAAACATTACAGTGTTAAAATTTTCCAGTTTAATTTAGTAATTTTACTATTTTGGGCCTCTGCAATAATGTGGAAGTAATTCACACTGTACAAAGCCAGACTCAATGTATAAGTGGAGGTTTTGATGGGTACTCTTAAAGAGATTTGATCCTGAAGGAACGACGCTAAGGATCTTTTACTAGGCTGTAGGCATAAGTCTGTCTGGGAAAATTGTGTTGGAGACAAGAGCTTGTCTTACACAAACTGGAGTTTCCCTTCCAGGGAAATCAGCTGTCAAAGAATGCTGGGAAGCAGGCCATCGCCAATAGCTGAAAACTGTTTTGAGGCAAATTACATGGTTATTTTCATTTTTGACAGGTGAACAGTGGATGGACAGAAGCTAGTTAGTGCCAAGGGTAGTAAGTGGAGAGCGATTAATCAAAATTCTACCCTTTGGCTATTTTGTTTCTTTGTCCGATTCTCCAGGTTCTGATCAACCAAATAACTAATAGTTTCCACAGTTCCCCCCCCCCCCCCCCCCCCCCAGATCTTATTAGAAATGTAATATAAAAATGGCAATCTCCTATTGCCTATAAAGAAAGAGGTGCTGCAGCAGGTCAGACCACCACTTACTGCACAGCCACAACACAGGGCACAGGTCTGGTTATTGCTACAAACAATACAAGGAATAAGGATGGATGACCGCACATCCTAAAAATGTAGCTAAAAATGTATATTCTTTATTTCCTTAGGTAGCAGGACAACAGCACACACAGACAGCAAGGTTACTGTCTGTATGTGTTGTTGTCCTGCTTTTAACCTAAAGAAATAAAGAAGATGGAGTTTTAGCTACAATTTGAGGTGTGCGGTCATCCATCCTGATCACCACAGTACTGGGAGATTTCTCACTGTGGTGACTAATCAAGGAGGTGTGTCTAAAACCCCTCAGCACCAATCCAGTTGCGTTTTACAAAACCTTCACTGCCCTCTATTGGCTCTCTGGCTCTGTACATCAGAGAACCAGGAAACAACAGCAAAAAAGAAAATAAACTGTAGGTACATTATATGATTGGTTTTTATCTATTTGTAATCATTTTTAAAAGGAATCAGTTAACTATTATGTCTCTATACCCTGTAAACAGTCATTTCAGCAAAAAAAATGTTTTTCCTTTAGTGACCCTTTAAGTCAGGAGATCTGAAAACACAATACCATCCAATATTTAGGTACATCTAAAAAGAGATTTATGGAGAGATGGAGAAAATTATATATTATTAGCTTACTTGCATGCAGCGCATCCACTGCTTTGACCCTTAATATAAGAGAAAAGAAAAATAGGACCAGAACCACAACTTTATACCTACACAAAACAACAAACTCAAACCATTTCACTTGTAAAACTGATGGACAATTTGTGCTTTGAAAGCCACTAGCCAAAAGTCATAAAATGTAATTTTAAGCATTAAGTTCCAGTTCAAGAGAGCTAAATGGCTTTAGAAGATTGCCTTTTTATATTATGTTAATGCAATTTATGCAAATAGAAATGGAACACAGTATTTATAATTTGAACTTAAGAAGTAATGAAAAGGGATAAAAAGAAGTTTTGTAAAGTCAATTAATTTCAATCCTTTTTTGGACATTTATCTATCCCAGAAAGGGGCATATACTATTTGAACCTATTTATACTGGCAGCCAGCAGCTATTAATTCATATTTTTATCAGTCTTAAAGGTGATGTCCATAAAGGAGTACTTTTCCAAATGAATCACCCCCCCTGCACCTAAACGAAAGGAAGAATAGGAATCACAACCACTCAGAACTTAGTATTCAAAATATGTTAATTTTGTTGCATTCGTTTTCTGTAGCTAATCATACAGCCTTTCTGTTACTCAGCATTTCTCAGTATCAAGAGCATGAACAGAACAGAGGTGGGACTGGTGTACTTACTGTAAGTACAAAAATCCAAATTGTATTTGTGATCCGTTGAGGCACGCAGGAATTCAAATACTGACAGGATCTCCAAAAGCAGTCCAATTGAGGGGTGGGAAACACAGCAACTGCTAAATGTCTTAAAAAGGAATGGATGACTGCCTGCAGCCCAGGAAAGACCAACACCCAAAACTGAATTAGATAAGGTAGAGCCCCCCTCCCCCTACACATAAGGTAGCCATCAACACACCTAGTACTCCACACAAAAGGGAACACCAATTTGAATCAGCAAGTGCTGATCAACAAAAACCCATCAAAAATCAGAGGGAGGAACAACAGTGATTTCCCATGTAGTGAAGAAAACATTCACAACTTGATGTAATGAACAAGATGCTGGAACAGGTCCCAAAGGAAAACCTAAACAGAAAAACAGGTCCTGAGGAAAAGATTAGCTGGCCTAAAATGGAAGACCATAAAGCCTTACACACTTGACACATAGGATCAGAGGATGAGGTCCAAGACATGGATAAATGAGTTTGGGGTGGAGAAACTTGACTGTTCTACACAGAGTCCCGATCTCAACCCAATTGAACACTTTTAGGATGAATTAGAGTGGAGACTGTGAGCCAGGCCTTCTCGTTCACATTAGTGCCTGACTTCACAAAAGGGATTCAGGAAAAATGGTCAAACATTTCCATAGACACATTCCTAAACCTTGTGGACAGCCTTCCCAGAAGAGTTGAAGCTACAAAAGGTGACTGGAAATGCCATTAAAGTTCATGTGTGTGTAAAGGCAGTTGTCCCAATACTTTTGATAATCTAGTGTATATGGTGCCTCAAGGTAAGCATTTAGCCCAGCTTTACCTTATTGTTTTTTCTTCAGATTAATACCTGAGGGGTAATAATGAAGTTTTTTTTATTTTTTATAAATTGTAAAAAACGAAAGTAGATCCAGGATCGCCCAAAACCTATTTGTATATACTCTTTATGATTATACCCATCGGGTTTTTTTTTATTGTAAGTAATTCACAGTTTACCTTCTATTGTCTTACCGTATATACTCGAGTATAAGCCGGGTACCTAATTTTTCCCCAAAAAAATGGGAAAACTTTGCACGCCTCACTGTGCCCATTGTAACCTCACTGTGCCCATTGTAACCTCACTGTGCCCACTGCAGCCTCCCTGTGCCCAAGTCAGTGTACCTGAAATTCTTGACAGGCTGCGGGCATTCATTCATTGTTTAAAAGTCACAGTTTCCTCCTGGTCCCGTTCCGT
The DNA here is from genome assembly GCF_905171775.1 of Rana temporaria. Lineage (NCBI taxonomy): Eukaryota > Metazoa > Chordata > Amphibia > Anura > Ranidae > Rana > Rana temporaria. Next base: position 276,712,571 of record NC_053493.1, read on the forward strand.
GATAGGCATTTCCCAGCAGCCTATTACGGACATCTTCTCATTCTCGGACTCAGTTTCCTAGCACACACTGTGTTCAGTGTTCCGCCAATCGCGGACGTCTTTTCATCCTCGGACAAGAGAACGTCCGTTATAGGCGAAACACTGAACACAGTGTCTGCTGGAAAACGCCTATCGCGGAAGGGACCAGGGGGAAGCCCTGACTTTTAAACAATGGACGCTCGCAACCCTTCAGGTACACTGAACCGAGTATAATCCGAGGGGTGTATTTTCAGCCCTAAAAAAGGGCTGAAAAACTCGGCTTATACTCGAGTATATACGGTATTTATTTTGGAGATCTAATGTGCAATTTCTGACCTACGTTTGTGAATAAATCCACCATCAGGAGTTGATGATTTCTTGCACTTTTCTGTACAGTTTGGGCCACTTCCCTTCCATTATTGGTCTCTTTCTAAAACTACCTGCAGCCTGAGAAGATGCGATTATTTCTCGGCACATATTTGGTTGTTTTTGTATAGTAAGTGATGCTGGGTTTTTGTTGTGCTTTTTTTTTTCTCTTCTCACTCGCCTTTCCTCTCCCTTCTTCCCTTTGGGTATAGTTTTACTTGGATATTGTAAATGTATACTTATACATGTATATTCATTGTATCATTTTTTTCTAATTCTAGATACAAGTTTGTTCATATTGGATATCTGTCATGTATACAAGCACAATGTCCTGAAGAAGCGTCAATAACCGTGAACTGCATCACTAATTGTATACATACTGACAGTAATTCATGTTTCTATATATGTAATAATTGTTTGGATGTATTTTTGATTTTAATACAATAAAATGTAATGTGTCAAGTTTTTAAGATGCATACAAGCGTTTGGATAATTACTTTCAATACTGGTGGGCCACCCTTTTCCTACCTTATTTGCGGTTTGTTTTTTGTGGGTTAGTGACCCCCGAATATTTGTCTGTTTAGTTATAACGAATGACTCCCACCGCTGCTTTGGCACCCCCCATATTTTATATCAAACTGTGGTAATACATACAGTATCAATTCGGTCAGAAGGATGTGAATCAATTAGGAACGCCCAGTCCCGCACATTACATACCCGGAAGCGGTGGAGAAAATACAGTATGTACGGCACTGAAATAAAAAAAAAACGCTAATTGTCATTCTGACAACTCGGCTGAATGTCATGTTAAAAAAAGATTTTTTGGGTGAACCCCCGCTTTAAGCTTAGGTTCACATCGCTGCCGGTTAGAAATTGTGCAGCTGAACTTCCACGATTTCTAACCCGGCAACGCAGTCCCACTTCAGCGGCAATTTGACAGACATCTGTGCGGGTTCCTGCACAGAGGTCTATACAAATCGCCCCTGAAGTCACCAAAAGTAGTACAGGAACTACTTTTGAGAATCGGTGCAGCGCCACACTGATTCAGACGGTGCCATTGCCGGCAGAAGCCGCCAATTTGACATGTTAAATCGCATGTCAAATCGTACCAATGTGAACCTAGCACAAGTCTACACAAAACACATGGGGGTTGATTTACTTAAACCGGAGTGCAAAATCTGTAGCAGCTTTGCACAGCAACCAATCGGCTTCCAGTTGTTTTTTTTTGTATATGTCAAATCCTAATTGAACAAGCTGAAGATAGAAACAAACAAATCACAGCTGTACCAGATTTTGTACTCTCCGGTTTTAGTAAAACAACTTCATTGCTTGTGGGACAAAATGCAATAAAAAAATCTTCTCATACAAAAAGATAAAAATAAAAATTCTGTGCACTGGTTTATCTTATTTTATTTTTTTGTGAGTCTTTTACCCGAGTCTTCATTGTGGTGACACCTGTTGCCCTCATTTCTTGTTTTCATCTCGCAAGGAAAATATAAATAAAAGGAAATCCACACGGCTGAGATGTAAAGAGTGCAACAAAAACCTCACAGATGTTCTAACTCTTTACCACACAATCCTAAACCTAAAAATAGGCCTCTAAAGAAGGCTTCTATTGCAACTGATATCCAGCAAACGAAAAGGCATGAAAGGGAATTTGACCACATTCAATTACATTTTGAGGAACTCTGCAAATAAATAAAAATGTTCACAATAGTTCAAAATAATTGCTTTGTGAGGTTAAAAAAAAAAAAAAAAAACGTGATTAGAACATATTACTTTATAGCAGTGGTTCTCAAACCTGTCCTCAGGTACCCCCAACAGGCCATATTTGCAGGTTTTCCTTTATCTTGCACAGGTGCTTTAAATTAGAGTCAATGACTTTGTATTTTGGACAGCTATTTTATCTAAGAGAAATTCCCAAAACATGGCCTGTTAAGGGTACTGTTAAGGGTACTTGAGAACAGGGTTGAGAACCACTGCTTTACAGTACCCGACTATCCAAATGAGACATGAGAATCTACAAAAAATGCTTGAATGTGAAGCTCAATTCAGATTGAATAACACCACCTGCAAGCAGATTTACTATGCTAATGCTTTCATGTGCTGGATTAACGTACAAGACTATAGTTTTCCTATGGCAGCTTAACCATATAATCAATGTACATTAATATGTTATCAATATTCTGAACATACAAGACAAAATTAATTGTCAAACTAATCAGATATTACAGATCACCATGCTAAACGACAATTCATCTGAGGATTTTGTCTGAAAAAGAACTCTTTACAAACGCAGTGTGAAGGAATGCAATGAGCATAATGGTAAATTAGAAAATGTCTATTCTCTATGCGTCTTTAATATAAAGTCTATATTGCTTTTTCATGTATACCACTGCTATAATCCTTCCTTACTCAAATCAGCTCCTAATAACATCCCTGCCAAACATGGCGGATACCCCCCCACTCCCACACAGCTTTAGGAATGCGGAGGTGAAGACATTTCATTTTAAAGCTATGTTAGGAACTGTTGGTTAAACATGGCACAGATGAACACAACACCAACTGTTATTAGCTAAATGATAGCATCAAAAGCCTGGCCCTCTTCCTTCCCTTTATTTTTCCCCCTTTCATATCACCTATCTTTTCGCTCATCTTTCTTTGTCACCACATCACATCCTAGCAACCAATCACCTGCAGGTTAACGCGAAAGGTTAACTTATGCAGCTCCCACCCTCCATCCACTACTATGCTGCCTCCTGCTCTCCACTCTGCAGTGAAGATGATAGCAGAAGAGTCTGGGGGAAAGACCAACAAAACAGGCCAGTGTTTGCAACTTACCCTTCAGCTGCCTGCGATCAACGGCTTGCCGATCCCAAGCATACTATAGCTGCTGACTTAATATAAGGACACTTATCTGTCCAGGGATCCAGCGATGTCCTCACCGGGGCCAATTCTTTAATTGGCCTTGGATGCAGGCTTTGGAATCTCCAGTAAGGGAAACACAGCCATCACAGCCTGTTTCCTACTGTGCATGTGCAAGTTGTGCTGCACCTTGTGAATGGTCCTGTAGTCTTCTGGGACCAGTGATGTGTCCCAGAAGACAGCGAGGGCAGGAGGGAGTGCCAGCCTAGATTGCCACAGCAATTTGAGCTGCAAGTGGGAGCGGGTACCTATCAAAACTAGGTGCCCCCCCCCTCTAAAAAGTGCCAAATGTTGCAGATTGAGATTCCCCTTTTGGGTAGAGCTCCGCTTTAATATTTCTTTTACATCATGCGAACATTTTTGGACTAGGTCATAGACTGGTCAAATCATTACTTTAATGCAAAGTATAATAGAAGTGATTCATCAAATGTTTAGGCAACCTGTGCTTCAGATCTGTAAACAGGCTAAAAAATTAAAGAGCAATTCCAGGCATTGGCATGCAACTATGTATATAATATACCTGCCCGATGATACTCAAAGCTAAAAATAATTGAAATGGATAGACATAGCTACTTCAGTGATCTCCATCTGCTTCCAGGCCTCATGCCACGTACACATGATCATTTTTCAGCATGAAAAAAATGAAGTTTTTCACCATCTCACTAAAACGACGTTGCCCACACACAATCGTTTTTTTAAAATGCTCTAGCAAAGCGTGGTGACGTACAACGGCACTATAAAGGGGAAGTTCCATGCGGATGATGCCACCCTTGGGGCTGCTTTAGCTGATTTTGTGTTAGGAAAAGACGATTTGCGCTTTTCTGTCTGTTACAGCGTCATGAATGTGCTTACTCCATTACGAACGGTAGTTTTACCAGAGCGATCGCTCCCGTCTCATAACGTGCTTCTGAGCATGCGCGGGTTTTTAACGTCGTTTTAGCCCACACACAATCATTTTTTACAACCCGAAAAACTACATTGTTTAAAACGTTAAAAAATGCAGCATGTTCTAAAAAACGACAATTTTTTATTCGAACACGAAAAATGATGTGTAGCCCACACACAATCATTTTAAATGACATTTATAAAAACCGTTGTTTTTGTCATGCCGAAAAATGATCGTGTCTACGCGACATCACACCGAACAGCTGGTCTCCTGCATTGTTTTTTTTCTTTCCTTAGCAGCACAAACTGAAATAGCCATTTATTTAATTTCTAATATTCAAAGCAAACTCACCCATCCATCCATATAACCATGCTTTATTTTGTTGAGAAAACACCCCCCTAGAATTTCTAGCATCTAGAACACAGGTGTCAAACACAAGGCCTGCGGGCCGAATCTGGCCCTCCAGGTCATTTCATGTGGCCATCGCACCTCTCCTGCAGCTGCAGGAGAGCTCAAGCCCTCCTCTGGTCCTCCTCCAGACCTCTACTTTCTGCTTTCATCCAGCTTTTAATCTACTTCTGCTTTCATCCAGCTTCTTCCCAGCAGAAGCATAAAGAAAGGGGGTGCACTGTGATGTAAGGGAGAGTAGGGGACTCAACTGATGGCAGGGTGGCTCTTGACATCTAATGTAAGGGGAGGGGATGCGCTGGACATCTAATCTTACAGATACAACCGGCCCTTTTGAGGAAAATCATAATGCTGATGCGGCCCACGATGAAATTGAGTTTGACACCCCTGATCTAGAATAACACCCCTCTAGATGAAAGAACACATCCCCTTGGGATGTATGACATCATTTTGGCCTAGGCCAAAAACTAGGAAGCAATTAATGTAAAAAAATAAATAAGAAAAAACAAAAGTAAATATAAAGATACTGTATATTTCTATCCTTTTGAAAATAGTTCATGTTGATTGAGAGAGATTAGTTCTGCTTTCAGGAGTAGAAGACCTACCAGAATAAGGCTAAATCTTGTTCTGGGAAATAAAGTCTACGCAGGGTGGGACTCAACACAAACGCTTCAGCGATTCATCCCTGACCGATAAGGTTTTTGTATTTCTCGTTGAATGCTAAGATTCTGTCTTGTGCTACGGAAACCTACTCCTCCAAATCTTCCAAACTATTCAAACAAAGAAGCCACTCTCGTAATGTAGGTGGGGTGGTGTCTCTCCAATGAGCTGGAATACACAACCTAGCAGAGGTTGATCATGTGTAACAGTAGAGATCCACTGTATTGTCTCACTGAGAGTTTTGCATGATGCAATAAATATTGCCCTGGAGTGGGGTCAAAGGCACATCCCATAAATCGAGCTGTAAGATTGTGAATAGGAGTCCAGAATGGAGCAATGCGTGGGCAAGCCCACCATATACGGAGGAAAATGCCTTCCTCCGCTTAATATCAGCAGCATCGGTCAGTAACCGTTGGACATACATATTTAATGGAGCAGAGAGGGTATCCTATACCATCTCGACTGAATCTTTTAGGCATTTTCCTGCATAAATACAAAGAGTGACCTTGTGCACAAGAAGATTAATTTCCCACTCCTCTTCTTCCAGATGGCTGTCCAAATCCTTCTACCAATCCTCACAGGCCCTGCCTGCCCTGCATGGGTAGACCGTGAAAAACTAATAATATATATCAGAAACCAGGTATCGCTGAGGGAAAGTTCTCGTACACATAGTTTAGAAGAGGTCCAATCTCTGGAAGGCCCTTGCAGCTCACTGAGAACTACAAGCCATCCTCCGCAATGGTTGAAGGTACTCGCAACATTACTTCACAAAAAACTGTGAATGAATGGTGCGGCTGTGTAGGTGGAGCACCGCACAGCCACGCTGTTTTCATAATGTAACTAAAACTATCAATAAATCCTCTATTACATGCTGTTCATTTGCAGTCACTCTGAGATCTGTATTCTGCAACAAAACCTGGTTGATCCTGCTGCTCTCTATCTCCAATTCCCATGTTCCCAATTCAGCTAGGGATTTTGCAGCTGTGGATTAATTGCAGGCAACTCTGCAAATGCTCAGTTTTCAATGAGTTTCTATGCTAAGCCTTTCCTCTCTATCACATCTGAGAAGCCCATGTGACTATAGAGAGACACGTGGATATATACACAGTGGTAAATGACAGTCCCCTCCCTCTCCCTCTTCCCTCCTCCCTGACCAATATCCACCTAAACAAAATAGGGGTGGGATATTACATGTATATTAAATTGAGGCTTCACCTCCCTCTTATTCTAAGACACAGGCTGGGGAAGCATGACACAGTCTAACTGCAGAAATCCATCCACACCATGTGTTTTTCAATAAGATTTTCATTTCAAATATATATTTGTATGCCAATTTTTGACAGTTTATTGATATTTATTTTTACTCTGTATTCCAAAGGCTGACCAGTCTGCAGAGGACTATGAGCTCCTCCTGCTTATGTTCCCCTGCAGACAGGCTGGGAAATATCTGGGTCATGTGATAGTTGTACATTGATTAGGAAAAAAGTACTATTTTTTTAATTATAATAATTACAGTTCCATTATCCACATAGAGAAATAGGGACAATGTAAATTAAACAGGTGTGTGTTTAGTATCACTAAGTATTTTGCAGCTCTGCAGGCAAGATTACTTATATTGCAGCAACTTAGGTTACCAGGAGATTTTACCTGCAGCCTAACAAGTATTTCCCCTTAGACTGCCATTACGTGTGTTGCATTTTTTTACTTCACTGCAAAATATTTTATTTATATATTTGTTTAAATCTGAAGTTTATAAAAAAAAAAATAATAATAATAATAATTCTCTATAGCTTCATTGGCCTAAGTTACCTAGTATGTCCCATTGTACACAGGCAGCTGAATCCTGTAGAAATCTAAATTGCAGGGATGCCCCACCTGAACATCCAGTGCTCCACGGGTAATAGATTCTGGCCTTCCATGAAGCTGCTGTAAAATATTCCTGATGAGGACCAGCCCCCTAATCATCCAATGTGCTTTAACTGCCTGTAATCAGATCTGTGATTAGGGGAGATTCTGCTGAGTCGTTTGATTTTCTCTCCCATTCACAAATTGTGTTACAAGCAGTGAAAGCAATGAAAGAACATTTCTCAATGGTGGAGGGGGGCGGAGAGAGAGGAGGACAGAGGAAGGAGAGCAGAGGGAGGAGGGGATAGGTCCTCATCAGAAAGGTTTCCACAGCAGCTTCACAGAAGACAAGAAGCCAATATTCCCTGCAGAGCCAGAAGATCGGAGACAGGAAGAGGACAAGGCATCCATGCACAGAAGATTTTCACAGGATCCAGCTGCCTGCATGGCAAGGAACATCATATACTCTAATATTCTATAAAAGCGTCTGTAACAAAGTGTCTATTAATCGGTTCCCGACAGGCTTGCGTCTTTTTACAGGAGCAGAATGGCACCCCTGTGCGAAACCTCATACAGGTAGAGGGTTTTCCCTTTAAGAGGGTGTGCGCGCCACCAGAGGCCTGCGCGTGCCCGCTGCACAGCGGGGGACCTGGTGCGCACGGCCGGCTGCCCCGATCACCGACGCCAGCCACGTGCGATAGTGTGCACAAGAGCCAGGCTACGAAAATAGGAACACCGATATATGTCTCCTAGTCAGTCCCATCCGCAAACAGTTAGAACACAGTGAGGGAACACATTTCACGCCTTGATCACCCCCTAGTGTTAACCCCTTTTCTGCCAGTGACATTTATACAGTAATCTGTGCATATTTATAGCACTGATCACTGTATAAATGTTAATGGTCCCAAAAATGTGTCAAAAGTGTCCGATCTGTCCGTCGCAATATCGCTAAAAATCACAGATCATCGCCGTTTCAAGTAAAAAAAAAAGCCATAAATCTTTCCCGTAGATTGTATATGCCATTACATTTGCACAAACCAATCATTGCGATTTTTTTTACCAAAAATATGTAGAAGGATACATATCGGCCTAAACTGATGAAGAAATTTGTTTAAAAAAAAAAATTGGGGATATTATAGGAAAAAAGTATAAAATCGTTTTTTTTTTTTCCAAATTGTCACTTTTTTTTGTAAATAGCGCAAAAAAAAAATGCTGAGGTGATCAAATACTACCAAAAAAGGCTCTATCGGTGGGAAAAAAAAGGACGCAAAATTTGTCGCATGACCGTGCAATTGTCAGTTAAAGCGACGCAGTGCCAAATTGTAAAAAGTGCTCTGGTCAGGAAGGGGGTAAAATCTTCCCGGGGCGGAAGTGGTTAACTAAGGGGTTTTTTTTTTCTCCTTGCCCGGAAATCAAGTTCTTCTAAACTGTAACTGATGCTGTTGAAACTATGTAACCATATCTGTTTTTTTAAAAGAATGCATCTATATTGCTTTTGCAGAGCAGTATTTCTGGGGCCTTTGACTTTTGCCAAGACAGACACTTAATCATAAGGGACAATTATCAGCAAATTCTCTCCGACAGGCCCAAAGCCTGCTGAGGTAATGTAGCTGACAAACTTTGATGCACCATGCCCGTGCACATTATGTTCACATTGTGTGTACATTTGGGCACCTTTTATGGCGATGTAGCAAACAGCCAATCATTTATTCCACTCTAATTAGCACACATGTAAATCTTCACCAATCATCCCACAGTGCTTGCCACTGTTATGGCATCCATATCATAAGCTGGCAGGACAAGTGAGCACAAGGAAAAAAAAGGCAAACATGCTTTGATTTGAACCTGCCGTCACAGCACGGCAGGTCCCCTTTAGTACTGATTTACCAGCTCTCCCTTTCAAATCCTATCAATAAACTGAAGAAGAAAAAGGTCATCAGGCAGATAGCTGATTGGCCAGGATTCTATGATTCTTTACAAGATGTAGAAGCACACCTGAAGCGACACCATCAGTTTATTGCTTACAGCATGCTGCCTGTCACAAGAAAAAGTCAAGCACAGCTTCTGAGCATAGAAGTGGATAGTATGTTAACTTGAGGAAGCAATGTCCATCCCTATTTGAGAAAATCTGTTATTTTTCTGGCAAATTCTGTGCTACTTGTCAACATATTTTTACTTTAAGATATTCTTATTGTGAAAGGTCTACAAATTGTCAAAAAAGCAAAGTTTGATTAAAATGCAAGAAGAGATTCTGAATTTTTAACAAGGTTGCTTTGATGACTAGAGTCAAGATCTTTAGCAACTGCTGACAAAGTAAGGTATTCCTGTTTACAAAAGTATTGGACTTATGGAAAAAAAATGTAATCTAAAAAACATAGTAAGATGATCTAAATGTAACATTGTGGTACTTTGCAATGGCCTTATGAAACATCATACAGTAAGTGATAAACGACTATAACCACTTCCAGACCTGCGCACGACGATGTACGTCCTATTTTTAAAGATTGATATCTCGGTAACGGCAGCAGCTGCTGCCACAACCGAGGTATCGATCTTTAGTGTGCGCGGTCTGGTACACGATAACGGCGGTCTCCGCGGCGGATTCACCGCAAGATCGTCGTTATCGGTGGCAGGAGAGGGCCCCCCCCCGCCGCTCTCCCGCGCCCTCCCCCGCACCGCTTACCGGAGCCGTCGGTAGCGGCGGAGATCGGGACTGTTCGGCAGCTGAGCGGGGACGAGACTGAAGGAAAAATCTCCTTCGCCCGTCCCCATAGCTCTGCTGGGCGGAAGTGACATCAAAACGTCAGCCCTGCCCAGCCTCTTAAAGAGACAATTTTATTTTTTTGTCATTTGAAAAAATTACAGTTTCAAATTTTTTTTTTTTTTTTTTTTGCATTTTAGTCTAATTATGAGATCTGAGGTCTTTTTGACCCCAGATCTCATATTTAAGAGGACCTGTCATGCTTTTTTCTATTACAAGGGATGTTTACATTCCTTATAATAGGAATAAAAGTGATCAATTTTTTTTTTCAGTGTAAAAAGTAATAAAATAAATAAAAATAAATAAGAAAACAAAACAAAACATTTTTTTAAAGCGCCCCGTCCCGACGAGCTTGCGCGCAGAAGCGAACGCATACGCGAGTAGCGCCCGCATATGAAACGGTGTTCAAATAACACAAGTGAGGTATCGCCGCGATCGTTAGAGCAATAATTCTAGCCCTAGGCCTACTCTGTAGCTCAAAAAATGCAATCTCTAGAATTTTTTAAACATCGCCTATCGAGATTTTTAAGGGTAAAAGTTTGACGCCATGCCACGAGCGGGCGCAATTTTTAAGCGTGACATGTTGGGTATCATTTTACTCGGCGTAACATTATCTTTCACAATATCTAAAAAAATTGGGCCAAATTTATTTTTGTCTTATTTTTTAATTCAAAAAAGTGAATTTTTTCCAAAAAAAGTGCGCTTGTAAGACCGCTGCGCAAATACGGTGTGACACAAAGTATTGGAATGACCACTATTTTATTCTCTAGGGTGTTAGAAAAAAAAATATATATATATATATAATGTTTGGGGGTTTTAAGTAATTTTTTAGCAGAAAAAAATGTTTTAGTCTTGCAAACACCAAATCTGAAAAACACCTAAGGTCTGGAAGTGGTTAAAAAAAGAAAAAGGAAGGGACAATGTTGCAACATTTTAAAGTGGACCGTCATTCATTTTTCAACTTTCCATCTATTACATCCTCTGCCCTTGTTGTTCTAACTTTGGACAATAATTATTTTTATACTGCTATTAATAACCACTTGCTGACGACTGGCCGTCATATGACGTCCTACAGGCATCATTCAGATATCATCTTTTTCAGCTGGCGATTCCCTACACCATAAGAATGATCATAGCGGTTGGTCAGCCGCTTGATCATTCTTACAGGAGTCGAGAGGGGGTTCCCCCACGGGCTCGGCCCCTCCGGTGCTTCTACCGACTCACCGATGCGATAGGTGAGTGGGAGAACGGACCCGCTGGCCTGGGATGTTTACCATAAAGATTTCCAGGTGACCAGATGGTCGCCAGAGTCTCTATGATCGTTGGAGGCTGGGCGCAATGTTATGACATCACACCCGCCCTCTGCATTAAAAAAAACGGCTGGGAGGCCAAGATCTTTTTTTTATTATTATTATTATTTCAGGCTTCCCAGCCAAGGAGGTGAGATGTGGGGTCTTATTGACCCCATATCTCACTGTGAAAAGGACCGATCATGCCATATTCCTATTAGAAGGGATATTTACGTATGGGGCTGATGTCTCACTTTTGACACAGAGAAAGAAACTGAGGACAGAGATTCCCCAGTACCTTTCTCTGTAGCCTGCAGTAAATATTGTTTACTATGCTTCAGTTAGGAATGAGGACAAGAGCAATCAGTACAGATCCCTCACAGTGTTCATTCAGAAAAATAAAGGGGCCGGTTAATGATATTTACCAGCCCCTGTACCGTTTGTACCATTTCAGGTATGTTCGATAGGATGCAGTGTGGAGTACAGCGCCGTGGATGGCGTGTGACATCACCTGGGAGGCTATGAACACAACACATTTCAGAGCTTGAAAAATGAGCGTACATGCTCAGAGCGGACCCCGCACATCCTCTAAAACACGTTGTGTTTCAAGGCACTTTCTTTATTTTTTTTCATTCAATGACCTTTGCAACCACTGTTCTTTTCGGCCTGCTGTCTATATGATCCCCAAACCGAATGCAGATGATTTTATCCAATTTATTATTATGAATATTGATATTAGGCTTCTGGTCAAAATTCTTGCCACCAGTCTTATTCAAAGTACTGGAGGTCTTATCCAGTGAGATCAAGTTGGCCTTGTGCCTACTATACACGATATGGTCTCTTGGTCCTACCCATTCTTTAGTCTAGAGCAGTGTTTCCCAACTCCAGTCCTCAAGGCACACCAACAGGTCATGTTTTCAGGATTTCCCTTAGATGAAACAGCTGTGGTAATTACTAAGGCAGTGAAACTGATCAAATCACCTGTGCAAAATAATGGAAAGCCTGAAAACATGACCTGTTGGTGTGCCTTGAGGACTGGAGTTGGGAAACACTGGTCTAGAGAAATGGGTCTCCCCCTCCAAGTTCCTCCTATGTGTTTGGAGCCTGTCCAGCTCTCTGCTGGCCTATATGAAGTACAGAGGCTTCAAATCCCCCTCATTCCCATTATGCAAGGCACTAGGAAGGGCTGCCCACATTCCCTTCTTTTTTTGCTTTAGTCACTGAGCCACTCGTGCAGTTGATCCAGCAATCATTTGAAGATTTTTTTGATAATTACAAATCCGCTAATATCACTGCCTTAAATTGCATAATATCCCAGTGCAGTTTTGCATGCTCTCAGGTCTGCGGGTTAATCCTGTGAAATCTTAGGCTCTGCACATCCCTTCCCTTCCTCCTTCTCTACTCCACACCCTTCAACAAACCTTTCAACACCAATGAGAACACCATAAACTTCCATAATTAGGTGTTTATCTGACTAGAAATTACTCCCCGCTCTTTGAAGCAAATTATACATCTCTCCTTCAGAAGCTTACTAGCTTCCTTCACACGTTCCTTTAAAGTAGTTTGTGATTTGGCATTCACATATTTGTTATTGTTTTAACCACTTCAATACAGCTCATTTTCACCCCCTTCCTGCCCAGACCAACTTTCACAACTTTGCGCAGTCATGCAACACTGTACCCATATGAATTTGATCATTTTTTTCCCCACAAATAGAGCTTTCTATTGGTGGTATTTGATCACCTCTGCGGTTTTTATTGTGTGAACTATAAAACAAAAAAAGTGACAATTTTGAAAAAAAACAACACAATATTTTTTACTATAATAAATATACCCATACAATTTTTTCAATTTTTTTTCCTCAGTTTAGGCCGATATGTATTCTTCTACATATTTTTGTTAAAAAAAAATTGCAATAAGCGTCATGCTTATTGCAAGATCGATTGGTTTTGCACAAAAGTTATAGCGTCTACAAAACGGGATAGGTTTATGGCATTTTTATTGTTATTTTTTTTTACTAGTAATGGCGGCGATCTACGATTTTTATCGTGACTGCGATATTGCGGCGGACACTTGACACTATTTTGGGACCATTGACAGTTATACAGCGATTAGTGCAATAAAAATGCATTGATTACTGTGTAAATGTGACTGGCAGGGAAGGGGATAACACTAGGGGGCAAGGAAGGGGTTAAATGTGTATCCTCGGGAGTGCTTCCAACTGTAGTGGGGGGGAATCACAAGGGTAGGAGACCGATCGGTGTTCCTCTGTACTGAGAACACACCATCGGTCTCCTCTCCTCTGACAGGATATGAATCTGTGTGTTTACACACACAGATCCACTGTCCCGCTATGTTCACAGCAACTGCCGGTGCTCAGCGGACATTGCGGCCACCGGACACGTGCATCAGGTGCCTAGTGACGCGGCAGGCGCGAGCGCCGGTGGGGAACACAAGCTCCGGTGCACGTGCGCCTCCTAGAGGCTCAGGAAGAAAAATACATCATGTGACGACGGTCCGGAGGGACAAAGGGTTCCTGCCGCCGTCATATCACGATGTGCGGTAAGGAAGTGATTAAATAGAGACATTAGTAGATTAACTACTGTGAGGAGTTAAAGGGGTTGTAAAGGTAAAAGTTTTTTTACCTTAATGCATCCTATGCATTAAGGTAAAAAAACATCTGACAGCACCGCCCCCCCCCCCCCCTCGAGCCCCTGTTTTACTTACCTCACCGTTTGAAAGTCCCGGGCGCGTGCTTGTCATCCTGTTCGGTTCCCAGTCTGGCCGTTGATTGGCTAGGCTGGGCGGATTGATAGCAGCGCAGCCATTGGCTGGCGCTGCTGTCAATCACAGCGGATGACGAGGCGCGCCAGGGCCGAGTGATACAGTCGGCGGCTATGGCCGCCGCTGTATCACGGTAGCGCGCTCGCAAAAGCTTTCCACCATGCGAGGGAGCTCGCATGAACGTGGAAAGCTTTTGCGAGGAGGAGCCGAGACAGCCGCCGAGGGACCCCAGAAGACAGGATTCGGGGCCACTCTGTACAAAACGAGCTCCACAGTGGAGGGAAGTATAACATATTTGTTATTTAAAAAAAAAAAAATTCTGCCTTTAGTGTTCCTTTAAGAAACGGTATACTAATTCAGTTCTTTTTCATTCAACCAGCAGGTTGAATGGGAAACAAAATAAAAACTGACTGTCTTTGCATTCTGACAGGGGTGACTCTCCCTCACATCAAAAACACAGATCAGCTCTGCAGTGACTGGCTGCATGCACTAATTAAATGGTAGTGTTTCACCATGACCACTTGACAGAAGGCAGAAAGTAGAGTATGTAATCAGTATACAATGTAGGGCTGCTCAAGTGCATTTATGTTTACAGAAAGAAAAAAAAAAACAGCATTTACCCAAATCGTATATTATAATATATATATATATATATATATATATATATATATACATACATATATATATACACACACACACACACTTTTTTTTAAGACTACATTCTCTTTAAAATACAAACTTACAATTTAGTTTTGCCTCAAAGACAGTGAAACAATAGGTCACTGCAATCTCCTGTTAAATTATTTTAATGTTCCAGATCCTTTAAGACCACCTAATAATGTATTTTTAAGGCATCACATAATTACTTCAACAGCTTTAATTAAAAGTGACTTCCCATTAAACCATGTTATCACAAGGCTATATATAATAGTTAAAAAGAATGCAGCTGTGCTACCTAGCAGTGGCTGGATAGGTCATGACTTGGCTACGTTCTATTGACAATACTATAACAAATAATTTTTATGCATATAGATCATTTTTAAGAATAACATTGACTTTGCAATAAATTGATATGAGTTCAGCCTTTGAGCTAGATACAAAAGTTTAATTCTGGCTGAAATGACCGTTACTTAGATGCCTCACGGCAGTATTTCAAGCTATTAAAGTAATAAAGACGTCATCTGGTAAAAAAAAAAAAAAAAAAAAAAAAGATGTACATGTGTGTGTAATATATATATATATATATATATATATATATATATATATATATATATATATATATATATATATATACACACACACATACACACATATATATTACACACACACACACACATACATACATACACACACACCTAGTATTTTGTATGCCCTGCATGATTTGAAACAAGTTGGCGATTATTACAACATCCATATTTTTTTCCATTATTCAAGAATGACCTTTTTTAGAGCATGGATGCTGGATGGAGAGTGATGCTCAACTTGTCTTTTCAGAATTCCCCATAGGTATTCGATTTGGTTCAGATAAGGAGACATACGTGGCCACCGATTCACTTTCACCCTTTTCTTCTTCAGAAATGCAACAGTGGCCTTAGATGTGTGTCTTGGGTTGTCATGTGGGAAAAGTGCATGACGACTATGGGCACGGAGTGATGGTAGCATCTTCTTCTTCAATATAGAGCAGTACCTCTGAATTCATGATACCATTAATGAAATGTAGCTTCCCGACACCAGCAGCACTCATGCAGCCCCACAGAAGGACACTGCCACCACCATGTTTTACTGTAGGCACCATGAATTTGTTTTTGTACTCCTCACCTTTGCGACACCATACAGTTTTGAAGTCATCAGTTCCAAAAAAAAAGTTAATCTTGGTCTCATTACTCCAGAGTACAGAGTCCCAGTAGTCTTTTTCTTTTTGACCATGAGCCCTGGCAGATTTTAGGGGGGCCATTTTGTGCATGGGCTTTAGGAGATGCTTCCTTTATGGACGACACCCTTGTATGCCATTCCTCTGCAGTGTGTCATATTGTGTCACAGGAAACAATCGCCCCAGTTTGGCTTTCTAAGTCTTTAGCCAACTGCAGTGAACCTGCATGATGATTTACTTCAACCCTTCTCAGAAGACGCTCCCGTCGAGGTGTTACCTTCCGTGGATGGCCTGGATGGCTCTGTGAGATGGCTGCAGTTCCATCTTTGTTAATTTTTTGTATCCCTTTTGCTACAGAGTTCTGATTGAAAAGTAAAGCTTTGTTGATTGTCTTGTAGCCTTCACCTCTCTTGTGTAAAGAAACGATATTCTTTCGCAGGTCATGTGATATTTCTCTTCCATGTGGTGCTATTGCAGACAGCATGAAATGGGAAGAGGTTTTCTTTAAGCAACATCCTTTTATAATCAACTGTCTGCAGGACAACTGTTCAATGAATATTTAGACTCACTTGTAGTTGAATTCTTGTTTATCAGAATCGGTAAACAATAATCAGTTTAGCTTTGCTCCTAAGACTTTCATTGGGGTGTATTCATTTTTGCAACATGGTCTTGAATGAATTTGTTAGGAAAAATACTTTTTGTGTGTGTGTAAATTAACAAGGGTTTGTTGCAATCAATGGCCTGCATATGTGTATTTTGTAGACTAGCGTCCCATAGAAAATGTTGATTCTGTAAGGAAAGTAAAGGTTCTCTGACAAATCTGTTGGGGTGTACTCATTTTTGCTGTGCACTGTATATACCTAAACCCTTTTATTCACTAGCATCTTTTCAAAGAAAATAAGCTGTCTATAAAAATGAAGGGCTCTGTGTTCCCCCTGGTTCGAACACCACTCTCTTTTTGATCCCACCCACACACTATAATAAAGTTGTGTGGCACAGAATCAAGTAAATAATCCAGTGTCTCACAGAGTATTGTGCTCCAGGTGGCTGTAAAATAAAAGTGCTAAAGCTATAAAAACTAGGGTAAAAAGAGAAAAGTTCATGAAGTACATAATGTGTGTGGCATAATGGGTGTGGTTTAACAATTTAACTTAAAGGGGTTGTAAAGGTACAATTTTGTTCCCCTAAATAGCTTCCTTTACCTTAGTGCAGTCCTCCTTCACTTACCTCATCCTTCGATTTTTCTTTTAAATGTCCTTATTTCGGCTGAGAAATTCTAACTTCCTGTTCTTCTGTCTGTAACTACACACCGTAATGCAAGGCTTTCTCCCTGGTGTGGAGAAAGCCTCTTGAGGGGGGAGGGGGCGAGCAGGAGTTTCAGGACGCATTCTACTTTGCAGAAAGAAGCTGTGTGTTCGTGGGCGTCCTGACACTCCTGCTCGCCCCCTCAAAAGGCTTTCTTCACACCAGGGAGAAAGTGTCACATTACTGTGTGTAGTTACAGACAGAAGAACAGGAAGTGAGGATTTCTCAGAAGAAATAAGGACATTTAAAAGCAAAATTGGAGGATGAGGCAAGTGAAGGAGGACTGCACTAAGGTAAAGAAGCTATTTAGGGAAAACATTTTTTACCTTTACAACCCCTTTAATCATAATGAGCCTGGTGAAAAAAAGTGACATCAGCAGACATGTAGCCCTATTTCAACATACTTATTAAACAAGACTGCTGTCACGTTACCAGATACTGCTCATCCATTACAAAAGACAGTCTATATTGTTAACCCCAAATTAACCTACCTGTATATAAAACTTCATCAGAGCCTCTCCAAGTGATTCCTTTGACACTCCAATAGTTCCCCCACTATTGTTTAATTGTGTTGGGCAGCCTCACTAACTGTGGTGCAGCAGAAAGGAGTGAATTAGGGAGACTTATGATATACTTTGTTTGTTTGAATTGTCTGATTTTTTGACAAGTTTTCTTTAACACTTTCAAATGCTGGTAAAAAAACACAAATTTCATCCTTTTTGTACCTAATGCATATGGGACTACTGCTAGGCATTAGCAAACATTGTGACATCTTTGTACAAAACCACTACAGTTGTTTTTTTTCCCATTATGCTCAGTTTTAACAAATATGTGAGCTCATACTTGATTAATTCAGTGTAGTCTCTACATGGTATGCTCACACATTAAGAAATTACATATAATGAATATAAAAGCGCACATGGAAATATACATTGATAAATATAAAGCAGCAATTTGCGGTTTAGATTTGTGAATTTTAATTCCATTCCTGAATTTGCCAATAGTTTCTTTTTCAGCCATCAAAAAATATCAGCAATTAAGGCAAAACAAATCATTTAGAAAAACCTCTCTCACACAACAATACTACTACCAACATCAATTATAATATTTACTCATGGATGGCAGCAAGATAACCCCTTCCCAAAAAACAAAACAAAAAAAACAATATTGTACAAAATGATTTTGTATTGCACAAAGGTCTGTCTCGATTTGTGAGTGATCTTAAACCTCTGGAAAAAGAATTCCCCAATTTCTAAGATCTGAAGCCCAATTACAAGTAATTACAGCTTTTCATTTTCAACATGATGAAATAATTTGATTCTTTTTTTTAAGAGGTCTGGTTTAGCTCAAAATAGACTAGTGCTTCTGCACAGAGTTAGTATACAGAGACAATAAAGATCAATCACAAAAGAAAAGAAAAAAAATACATGTTGCCCATAAATCATAAATGTACTCAGGGCAGAAATAGCTATTATGTTCTATGCATGCCATACATTTCATCATCCATGAGTGAGAAATAACAAACATCCCAATAATGGCAAGGTCTTTTAAATAAAAACACTTTGAAATTATTGAAGAAAATCAAGAGCATAATTATAGGTTCAGGACATGCTTCGAAATAATCTATGTTGACAAAAAAGAAGAGACATACAATAGCATATTCAGGGAGTGCCACATAACGCAGCAGTAACCAAAGAAATACAAATCATTACTGCATCTTCTCTCATGTTCTTTGAGGACATTCTGGCTCACAGATAACTTCATTTTGTCCACTATAACAAACACAAATTTTTAATACAATTGTTCCTGTTAAGTTTTTAAAGAACCCAGGACGTAACAGATGCTTAAGTGGTTCTGCGAGGACTTCCAGGTGCCTACACAAGCTTTAAAAACAATAGTATAAGAAATGTGGCCAACTCTGGAACACTCACTCCCGCTCATGTACGTGAACGCAATGTAATTTAAATTTTTACAAAACTGGGGGGGGGAAAGTCACTGTTGTGCTAATTTGTGCTCTTGTCATCCCGACAATCTTCTGTTAACCCTTTTCACGCTGAGCGTATGCATATATGCGTCCTCGGCTTTCGGGGGTTATACCGGGATGATGCCTGCAGCTGCAGGCAACATCCCGGTACCGTTGTTTAGAGCGGGTGATTGGCTATCCAGACATAACAACCGATGCGGCTAAAAGCCGCTCGGTTGTTATGCCGGAGGAGCGGGAGGGGACATCCCCACCTCCTGCCGCTCTGACCGGGCCTCCTGTCCCACTGGGAGACCCGATCCTCGATCTGGCGCCTCCAGTGTCCAGGCGCAGACTGAAACTAAGCCGTAAATGGCTTTGATTCAGTCTCCGCAATGACGTCACTTCCGGGTTTCTCGGCTGCCAATGGCGCTGGATTTAAAAAAACGTACACAGTATTCAGAATCGCCGTTTTCGGCGATCTAAATACTTTGAAGGGCAAAGGAGGGATCGGGGGTCTTTTAGACCCCCGATCCCTCCATAAAGAGTACCTGTCACCACATATTACTGTCACAAGGGATGTTTACATTCCTTGTGACCACAATAAAAGTGATCAAAATGTAAAAAAACTATTTATTATTATAAAAATAAAATAAATAAGAAAAAAAAACTGATATATACTGTGTAAATCCACTTTGTGTGCATCAAATGCTTTTTCAAATCCAATTTTTACCATGTAAAAGCAGCAACAACATCACTGTGCTTCACATAACCTGTGAGTGGGAGTCAGTGAGTTCACCCACTACAGGCTGCCTACAGAAAAGCAACAGGAGAGCACGGATACAAGACCTATCATCCTGTACAAGGTTAGAGAGCAGCAGAGATCTTTCTTTTTACAGGAAGCTTCTACACAAGGCAAAGTTTTCATGCTGGATCTAAAGGAAGACACAAAGCACACCAATATCCAAGTAAGAATGTATGTGCCTCTTGTACTTGAACATTACTTGCTTATCCCGAGTATCAGCATTAAAGTAGAATTGAAGGGGAAAAGTTTTGTTGTTATTTCAGGGAGGGGTATAACTCCTGTCTGTTTTTTTTTTTTTTTTGCCATATGTGTCCCATTGAGCAGATTTCCCTTCACTTCCTGTCCCCTAATAAATAAAAAAAAAAAAACAGAGAGCGAGAGAAAATCCCCTAAAAATTTAGAGGAATCCCTGTTGTCCAAAATACAAGATTTTTCCTTTGGTGACAGGATTTTCTTTCACTTTGATTCTTGGTTATAATGGTAAACAGGATAAACTGAGAAGTTAAATCTGCGTTAACAGCGCCACAGAGGGCAATAAAAACATGTCAGGTGTTAAGATCCCTCCCCACTCTACTAAAAACAAAAAAAATAAAGATTTGCCTTTTGTTAAACTTTTACAATATTTTAGCAGTGCTACAAAAATCGGTGACCTGCAACCTTACAGGGCACTCCCACTGACAGTGAGGTACTTACACTACCAAAGATCAGAGAAAGTGCCATATTTATGCAGCAATTAAACTCATTTACGTATTTTAAACATTCAGAGCTCTCTGTGTGTTTCTGCATGCTTTTCAAGAAATGTTTCAATATTTTACAATAATTTTGGGGAGTAGCCCATACCACAAAGATAATGAATGTGTTACATTTCCTCATAACACAGTTTAACACGTGTTGCCAAGTCTAACTTCCTAAGGCATTGATGGCAAGCTATAGGTCTTGGTAAATCTGTTTCCAATTTGCAAAGCTCATAATTATTTACTGTTTATTTTGCAATATCCATGTTTGGACTAGGTGCACCCTTCCTATTACATTCTGAATAAAAACCTACAAATGATGTTCAGCAGGCCCACTGCACATTAAAGCAGCCCTATACATTAAAAAAAAAAAAAAAAAAACTGCTGACAGGTATAACATACCTGCAGCACCATTTAAAACCCTGCTAGAACATCTGAATCTCAGTCCCTTCTGGGACAAAACAGATACATCCTGCATGTTCCTACTTGCTTGTGAGGCACCCCATCATCATCATTACCAGGCCAATAAAAATGTGTGTGGGGTGGAACACCATTCTTTTGAGAAGATTTTCAAAATAAATATTTTAGAAGAAATAGTACAAGATATATACCATGTGATTTGTTTGCAAAAGTTAGAAAATTTCTTCAATTGTGACATGTAAAAATGTATAGGTAAATGGCTGCCTTGGTTTCATAAAACCACTGCTTTTTGCCTTGTCCAAAAAAATAATAATAATATTCATCTTCATAATTTTTAACAGTTTCCACAATAGTCAGTTGCTACAATAGCACAAACAATTAGGTAACCCAAACAGAAAAACAAACAAGGCGCCTCTAAGTGCAGAAGTATAAACACTTTAATATCCCCTAGAGCAGGGGTAATCAATTAGCGGACCTCCAGCTGTTGCAGAACTACAAGTTCCATAGGCATAGCAAGACTCTGACAGCCACAAGCATGACACCCAGGCAGAGGCATGATGGGACTTGTAGTTTTGCAACAGCTGGAGGTTCGCTAATTACAGATCCCTGCACTAGAGGGTTAAAAACACTTACAGGATAGTGGATAAAACAGGCATGTAGCAGGTAAGTGCGTCCAGGAGATGTTCCAGTGGCAGGGCAGTCCCAGTCTGTGATGGTAAAGCTTCCAGGGAAGTCCACGAGATAACAGCCGACTTGTGCTGTGAATATTCAGAGGACACAATAACACTGGAGCCTGGGGATGACATCAGAGGAAGGGAGACAGAAACCAGCATGGAACACAAACAGGAAGTGTGTCAGAGTATTGACGTGTTTCGGAACAGCTCATTGGTTCCTTCAGCCAGTGAAGATGGTTCCATAAGGGCTAGACGTCTTATAGTCTATGTGTTGTAATGAGCTGTTCCGAAACGCGTCCCGCCTCCATGACACACTTCCTGTCCACTTCCGGTTTGTGTTCCACGCTGGTTTCTGTCTCGCTTCCTCTGAATATTCACAGCACAAGTCAGCTGTTATCTTGTGGACTTCCCTGGAAGCTTTACCATCACAGACTGGGACTGCCCTGCCACTGGAACTTCTCCTGGATGCACTTACCTGCTACATACCTGTTGTATCCACTATCTTGTAAGTGTTTTTACCCCTCTAGGGGATAATAAAAGTTTTATACTTCCGCACTTAGAGGCGCCTTGTTTGTTTTTCTGTTTCCATTAGAGATTGCTCGTCTCCCTGAGTGCTGCCTAAAGTGTGTGAAGATTTTCTACCCTCTCCAACACAGACTATCTGTCAGGATTCAAATGCTTGGAGCGCCCTGTATATACATTTTTTTCTGAATTAGGTAACCCAGTAAGTGCTTTTCTAACAACTGACAAACCAACAGCACAAAATCTGATTTACCAAAAAAAATAAAACATACTGTAGACTTCCAGAAGAACAGACAAGAATTACCATGGCCATGTGCATCCTTTGGTGGCCAGAATGTAGAAATAGTTCTGAAATATCCAGATTATCCTTGATTTTTCCCCAGCGCACAGGCTTTCATTTATCCCATTTGGCTGCCTGAAAAAACTAAACACATACCTAGCCAAAACCAAACACATTTGCAACAGAGAGTTCGTTTTTTCCTAATGTATTTAGAAGCAGCTTTTTATTTAGTTATTTTGCTGGATAGCAAGGTGGGGGTTGGGAAATTTGTTTAATTTCCCATGAAGGAAACAGTTTTTCCCACATACCCCTAGCTTCTCATCTATTTCCACATGGGCCTTTTAGATTGCTGGGTCTTAGTTTCTTCTTTTTCTCCAACCTTGCATCAAAGCGTAAATCCGCTCTATGCAATCACTTTGGTCTCATTCAATTGACTTGTCGAGGCGGCTGCTGGCACACTTTTCGATTATCGGCTGCATCCAAACAATGCAGCTGATGTGTGAGTACTTTGTGCAGCTGCCGGGGCTGGTTGTCAAAATGCAATAGCCTAGCGGGAGAGTTCTTCTTCCATGGAGGGATCGGTTACCTTTTTTTCATTCAGTCTGCAGACTTAGGACCCAGTCATAAGAAGATGCTGTGGTGAAATGGCAAATGGCACCACCAAAGCACAATTTCACTCCAAAATATCACTAGCACAGGGCCCGTAGTGGCCTCAAAATGCCACTGCTTTCTGTTGGTGACTTCAAAGTGTCCTATCTGTTTATTAAAACATGGTGTGTTGGTGATAGATTTGATTGAACTTCTGCATTACAACCCCAGAAACACCCTTAGAGAAAACTACAAATAGCCAATCCAACACATTATTTGATGCCTATTATAGCCAGGCATTTATTTGCAAGAAGAAGAGAACGGTATATATGATGGATGGGGAGACAAACAACTGTATATAACACACTTGGAATGGGGGGGGGGGGTCTCAACAATTGTGTACAAGCTACTGTAGGACTTGAGTTTTTCAGTGAATACACCATTGACTAAAGGATAGATACAGTAACATAGTGTGGTTGGAAACAGGGTAAATTTGGAACAAGAACCAGTCACCAGTGGTATACCACAAGACTCTGCACTAGGTCCTGTTCTATTTAACCTGTTTCTAAGTGATATAACTTAAGTTTGCTGGTAAACACAAAGATGCGCAATGTGTGCTGAGTCCATATTCCTGGAGGTGTTTGGTTAAAGCAGTAAAAACTGCAGTACAATGTTTCAAAATGCAAAGTAATACACTTAAGCAAAAAGACTCATCTGGTAGAGTACAATATTGGGGTACAGTATTTTCTAAAACTACAAAGAAAATGGATTTGAAGTTTTTATTTAAGATAATTGCAAAATGAGCAAATGGTATGGCTTTACAGTGGGAAAAGAAAAAAAATATTCTGGGGGCATCAGTAGAGGGATCAGAAGCAAAAGGAAGGAAATCCATATTCCCCATATCTACAATTTGAATCAAAGCTCACTTAGAATATGATGTCCAGTTATTGAGACCTCACTTACAAGATATTTATAAAACAAAGCAAGTCCAAAAAAAATCTAAAAATGTCTGGGGGATAAAACATATCAAGAGAGACTGTGGTAACCGAATAGGAATAGTTATAAGGAATGAATAGGGGGGGGGGGGGACATGACTGAAACCTTTAACTACATTAGGAGCCAGAATAAAGTTCAGGAGGGCTGCATTTTCAATATGAAGAAAAGATCAGGAACAAGTAATAGGACCTTAACCACTTAAGACCCGGACCAATATGCAGGTAAAGGACCAGGCCCCTTTTTGCGATTCAGCACTGCGTCGCTTTAACTGACTATTGCGTGTGACGTGGCTCCCAAACAAAATCGGTGTCCTTTTTTTCCCTACAAATAGAGCTTTCTGATGGTGGTATTTGATCACCTCTGCGGTTTTTATTTGTTGCGCTATAAAAAAAAATAGAGCGACAATTTTGAAATAATATACCATTGGAATTTAATGAGGAGTGGCGGTGCTGATTCAGCAGGAGAAGGGACCACTTGCCCTATATGCACATACACCATCGGATGAAGGTAAGGGCAATATGAGAACGGCTATTGGATTCTTGTAACACATCTAGAAGATCCATCCATTTTTCTGCTCCATTTGATGATCCATTTATGGACTCCATTATTAAGTGTCATATTCACGTTTATCTTGATCACTAGGATTTGTTTATTCATTTAGTGGAGAAGCCATCTCCACGTTTTGGGCTATTCAGCCCATCCTGTCACTTTCAGTGCAAGCGTGGTGGTTGTGAATTTATTCATTAATTTATTTATTTATTTGGATGTGTTTTTTTGCACCATCACTTTAGCGCTTATCATTTTTATACATTTACATGTCAGCGGTTTTGTGCACCTTTAGATATAGCAGCTTTGGTAATTGAATTTATATTTTATATTTATGTTTACTTGATTCACATTCTACTACTCGCAGTAGCGCAACAGACTTTCTATCCTTCATTTTGTCTCCCTACTGTGCTAGCATGTCAGTTCCAAGTGTACACACCCATTATGGCTAAACTATTATACTACCACAACAAAGGCACAAACAATTCAGTAAAACCAATGTAGATAATACAATAGTTTTCAAAACAGTGGTTTTCAAGGCTCTTGAAATGGTTAAAAAAATATATATGAAGAACCAAATATGCAAAAAAAAAAAAAAATCAACCACAATATGAACCAAAAAACAAACAAAACACAGTAGCATGATTTTACTTCCTAAGAAAAATTGTGTAGCACAAATGCATTTGTATTCTGTGTGATCATGTGGTTTTGTACCACTAAAAAGGGTGCACAAAGATGGAAATGTCTTCATTCTCAAAGTGAGAATTATAGGAAAGGCTTGTTCTCTAACACAGCACAATCTATGATGTAGATGGTACAGTGCTCCAGCTTCAATTCACCTGGCAGTTTGATGCAGCGTGCTTACACATGACAACACATTGATTTTACTTCTACCTCCACGTCGACGTCTGTGTAAAGAAATCCATTAGGTAGACAGTTCTCATCTCAATTGACTGACAGAGTGACAATTGAATACTTTTCACCTTCTTAACTGACTGACAGCTAGACACTTAAACAAGCCTTCATGCTGCTATAATAGTTTGAAACACTTTCAATTACCCGAATCAAACAAATCCATAATCCCACTAGTTGAATACATTCTCTGACTCCTTCTATACTTGGCTGAGTTTTTTACTGTTTGCTGGATAATGTGTTTTCTACCATCATGTAAAATGTTAAGACACAATAAATAAAAAATAAAAAAAGACTAAAAAATACACTAGGACTGCATCTTACTTCTTTTTAGAAAAATGTGCACTACAACATACAGCATCTGTGCCATGTAAAACTAACACACTGTTGGCACTCAAGTCATTTAACCACTTGCATACTGGGCACTTCTACCCTCTTCCTGCCCAGGCCAATCTTCAGCTCTCAGAGCTGTTGCACTTTGAATGACAATTGCGCAGTCATGAAATACTGTATCCAGACAGACTTGTTATATTTTTTTTGACACAGATGGAGCTTTCTTTTGGTGGTATTTAACATTTTATAAATAAGTATTTTTTTTCTCCTTTACTAATGAGGAGGCACTGACGGGCACTTGTAGGGAAATGTTGGAGCTGATCAGTGCCCTGGTTATCAGTGTAGCTTGTCCCCTGTGTGAAATTGACGGTTATCAGTTCTCCTCACGCGCGGTTAGAGCGAGAAGAGGAATGCAGATAACCAGCGAATCCTGTTTACACTGTGATCAGTTGTGATTGGACACAACTGACCACATGGTAAAGAGCTGCTGTGCTTGGTTCTGATCTGTGACCAACGGCGTAGTTTCATTTTACCGCATACGTGGTAAATGTGATCAATGCCAAGAAGAGAAGAGAGAGCATGCCATAGTAAAGTAATGTTTATTGAATAATAGCCAAAGAACTTTCATTTCATTACTCTCCCATCCCCCAAAAGGAACCAAAAAAATAAACAACTGTACAATGATGTTTAGAAAGGAGAAAGATCCATATCTTTCTTCTGGGACTACAGTCTAAATAAATCTCACAATCTGTTTAAGTGGTAATTTGTTTGTGCTTTTCAATTTGCACTTTCTATTTTTGTTTTCTGATCAGATTAGCAGTTAAGAAGTCTAAATACTGTTTTATAGGTTCTCTGGGCAGGGGTGTCAGTATAAGGTAAGTTGCACATAATCCTTCTCTAGTAGCTGCACTACCTCCTTAAAGTGGAGTTCCACCCATTTTTTTATGTTTGTCTGTGCTGCATGCCCTAATCTTAGTGTTCAGAATGGACAATTTTTATTTGTTTTGTTGCTTGTAAATACCTTTATTTTGTAGTCCTTCATTACTTCCTCCTCCTTATCAGCCTAGGCTTTTAAGTCACAAGGCTATTCGCAAGGGTTTCTGGGATAGGCATCATGTATCCCAGTAGTCCTTGCAAATAGCCTATTTGCATAGAGAAGGGGCGGCAACTTCCTCTGACACTCCCGTTGCTATGGAAATCTGACTGAAACCTTCTACATCGCTTGTGCAGCACTGAGCATGTGCGAGATCTGCAAGGCTGAAATCCAGGAAGTCATACAGCCTGGCTTCATGATGCCCACACTTAAGATGGCCATGGTCTATTTCTAGACTATAAACTAACTAAATGCTCTAACAACCTAACAAAACGGACCTTAGTTTACAGACTAACTTTACTAGACTACATTAAGCTTGTGCATTACAGGGGTATTTATATTTCAAAAGTAAAATTGTGGGTGGAACTCCCCTTTAACGTTCTATTGCTAGAGTGGTTGGTCGAACTTGTTAGCAACAGCATGGCATGTGGCACTGCTCTGACTGACTGCTAAGATACAGCAAATCTGGTATTTTTCGAATGACAGGGTATATATATATATATATATATATATTTTACACACACATTATATATATATACATACATACATACACACACACACACAGTATCTCACAAAAGTGGGTACACCCCTCACATTTTTGTAAATATTTTATTATAACTTTTTATGTGACAACACTGAAGAAATTACAATTTGCTACAATGTAAAGTTGTGAGTGTACAGCTTGTATAACAGTGTAAATTTGCGGTCTCCTCAAAAAACCGCAACACACAGTCATTAATGTCTAAACTGCTGCCAACAAAAGCGAGTACACCTCCAAGTGAAAATGTCCAAATGAGCCCAAAGTGACAATATTTTGTGAGGCCACCATTGTTTTCCAGCACTGCCTTAACCCTCTTAGGTATGGAGTTCACCAGAGCTTTACAGGTTGCCACAGGGGTCTTCTTCCACTCCTCTGTGACGACATCACGGAGCTGGTGGATGTTAGAAACCTTTCGCTCCTTTACCTTCCATTTGAGGATGCCCCACAGATAAACAATAAGGTTTATGTCTGGAGACATGCTTGGTTAGTCCATCACCTTTACCCTCAGCTTCTTCAGTAAAGCAGTGGTCGTCTTGGAGGTGTGTTTGGGGGTCGTTATGTTGAAATGCTGCCCTGTGGCCAAGTCTTCGAAGGGAGGGGATCATGCTCTGCTTCAGAATATCACAGTACATGTTAATATTCATGGTTCCCTTAATGAACTGTAGCTCCCCAAGTACCAGCAGCACTCATGTAGCCCCAGACCAAGACACTCCCACCACCATGCTTGACACAATCTGAGCCAAATACGTTTATCTTGGTCTAATCAGACCACAGACATGGTTCAAGTAATCCACATCCTTAGTCTGCTTGTCTTCAGCAAACTGTTTGCGGGCTTTCGTGTGCACCATCTTTAGAAGAGGCTTCCTTCTGAGACAACAGCCACGCAGACCAATTTGATGCAGTGTGCAGCATATGGTCTGAGCACCGACAGGCTGACCCCCCCCACCCCTTCAATCCCTGCAGCAATGCTGGCAGCACTCATACGTCTATTTCCTAAAGACAATCTCTGGATATGACACTAGGCACATGCACTCAACTTCTTTGGTCGACCATGGCGAGTGGAACCTGTCCTGTTAAACCGCTGTATGGTTTTGGCCACCGTTGCCGCAGCTCAGTTTCAGGGTTTTGGCAATCTTCTTATAGCCTTGGTCATCTTTGTGTAGAGCAACAATAAAAAAATGTTCAGATCCTCAGAGAGTTCTTTGCCATGAGGTGCCATGTTGAACTTCCAGTGATCAGTATAATGCCGCGTACACACAGTCGTTTTTTGTGATGAAAAAAAATGACATTTTTAAAAACATCATTTAAAGTAACCGTGTGTGGGGAAAACGTCTGAAAGACGACAAAAAAAAATTCGAACATGCTTAAATTTTCTATGTCGTTTTTCAAAACGTTGTTTTTTGTGTCATAAAAAATTATCGTGTGTGGGCTGAAACATTTAAAATGACATTTTTAAACCCGCGCATGCTCAGAAGCAAGTTATGACGCGAGCTTGAATGGAACAGAGTGCCGCCGTACGTGCTGAACGTAACCGCGCTTTGCTAGAGCATTTTGAAAAAACGATGGTGTGTAGGCAACGTTGTTTTTTAAAATGAAGTTTGAAAAATTTCGTGTTTTTTTCATGAGAAAAAACGTTTTTTTAACTAGACAAAAAACGACCGTGTGTACGCGACATAAGAGAATGAGAGCGATAACACCAAATGTAAAACACCTGCTCCCTATTCACACCTGAGACATTCTAACACTAACGAGTCACATGAAACTGGGGAGGGAAAATGGCTAATCAGACCCAATTTGTACAGTTTCACTTAGGGGTGTACTCACTTTTGTTGCCAGCGGTTTAGACATTAATGGCTATGTGGTGAGTTATTTTGAGGGGACAGAAAATTTACTCTTTTATACAAGCTGTACACTCAATAATTTACATTGTAGCAAAGTGCAATTTCATCAGTGTTGTCATATGAAAAGATATAATAAAATATTCACAAAAATGTGAGGGGTGTACTCACTTTTGTGAGATTGTGTGCGTGTGTATATATGTGTGTGTGTGTATATGTGTGTGTGTATATGTATGTATGTATGTATGTATATGTGTGTGTGTATATGTATATATATATATATATATATATATATATATATATATATATATATATATATATTTTGTTTGTTTGTTTTATGCGGGTCTAGCAGGTCAGGGTTTTTCTTTTTTTTTTGGGGGGGGGGGGTTTAAATGATATCCACTGGCAGAAAATTTGTCTGCTTTGCGGCTAACCTCAAAACTGAAGATCGATTCACTCCACTCTACTTATAACAGCACATCTCGACAGACCTAGTGATTATATGACCACATGTTAAATCCAACACATTCAAAGTAAAAGACGACTAAGAGGCAACATATATGCATCTTTTAACATTGCTTTATGATCATAGACGGTTATGTTGAACTATCATTTTACAATCAAAGTGTACCTTTGCAAAAGATCTACAAAAAAGAAAAAAAAAATCACTGCACAAATTTTAACAGCTATACTTAAAAGAGAAGAAACGTGAATGAATGTAGTAAGCCTAAGCCTGTAAACTGCATATATACAAAAGCATAATTGTGCTGAACAGTTAAATTTAATTAACCTTGTGTGTCTGTGTATTATTTTCGGCAATGCAGCTATTTCCTACCAGCAGAGAGTTCACATTCTCACATAAAAAAATCTCACTGTAAATCCCAATATTTCAGGAAAAAGCTGATAACCTGGTATTAGGGAATAATGTTCTATTTACCCACTGGTGTTCGTGACAAGTAACCTTTCACTCTTCCCCTGCAATTATACGTCCGGCTTGGAAACATATATTAGAATCAGAATAATTTGCAGTTGTTTCATATGGTAAACCACATTTAGCAGTTATGCAAATCCACACAAATAGCTAAAAGCAGCACAGCCAGTTGCAGACAATGAAATTCAGACCCTTCAGTTGTGGGAGAAATGCAGTGTCACATTAAGCTATTTATGTATTAAAAAAAAAAAAATGAACAGCAATGCCCTAACTACAGTTACCAATAGAAACTAAAGAGCTATTCTCACTACCGTAGATTGATAAAATGCAAAAATGTATTGGCTGCTGCACACTAGTGCTTTTAGTAGATGCATTACTGCTTTCACTGCTTTTTTGGCCACATCTGCAGAATCACAAAAATGTTATATCTTTGACAATAGCTAGATAGACAGAATGAATTCATTACATTTTGCCTATATCACAGTATGAAGCAACAGCTTGAAGTTTCCACATTGAAATATCCAAATGAACATGCTTATGATTTAAACATATATAGCACATAACAGGCAAACAAGTAGGATGAGAGTGTGCTGCAATGTGCTGTAATTGGGTTGACAGAAATAAAAGGAAAAGTCAGAGTCCATCAACAAATGTTTTGTAAAAAAACACACAAAACGCAAAAGATTGTCTCTGCAATTGAACAGTTGCATCAAAAATGGTCAAAGTGTTTTAAAAGGACATCATTTTAAGAAATGAGAAAACTAAATCTGAATATAAACCTTGCTCCATACATCAGCCTTGTACATTATGACTGTGGAGTAATGCTGTGCCTAAGGAGGTTGGGAGGTTGTGAAGCACATCTCCTGCTCTCTGTCCCCAACTACACAGGTTCTGTTTATGGATATACAGACAGGTAATAAGTTAAGGTAGCAAAATGTCTGGTCTCTGCATTACACAACCACTGAAGAAAGGAATGTTTTTAAGATGCACAAAGCTCCCCATGTTGTGTATAAAATTACAAATGCATAATGCATATGTGTGTGTGAGTGAAAGATGTGAGAAAAAAAGTACACCCCATGAAAATTGATGCCATATCTACAAATAGAAGGAAAGCACGCTATTCGAAAATGTCTTCAACAAAAATACCAATAGAATGAATGGAGTTAAAGCGGGGGTTCACCCTAAAAAAAATTCTAACATTACATTGAGCTCACTACCGACATTGACAGTATGCAGATCCTTTTTTTTTTTTTTTGCCGTACATACTGTTTTTTTTGTTATTTTCCCCCCGGCTTCCGGGTAGTGAATCCCGCAGGAGTGGGCATTCCTATGCACAGGCTAAGTGATTGACGTATGACAAAAGCTTCCCCTCGGCACATACAGCAGAGTCACGAGTTTCCGAAAGAAGCCGGACTGCGAGTTGGCTCTATAAGGTACCTGCGCACCGGCGTTCGGCTTCTTTTGGCAACTCGTGACGCGGCTGTATGCGCCGAGGGGAAGCTTTTGTAATACGTCAATCACTTAGCCTGTGCATAGGAACGCCCACTCCCGGATTCACTACCCGGAAGCCGGGGGGAAATAACGAAAAAACGGTATGTACGGCAAAAAATAAATAAAAGATCTGCATACTGTCAGTCAATGTCGGTAGTGAGCTCAATGTAATGTTAGAATTTTTTTTTAGGGTGAACCCCCGCTTTAAGTATCTGGCATTGACCCTTTTAGCAGAAATTATAAGCTTTCTGCATACCTGCCCAACAGTCTCCAACACTGACACAATGAAAATTGTGAGCACTTCTCCATGCAAAATGTCTTCAGTTGCAAGAGGTCTGTGGATTATCTTGCATTTTTAGCCCATTTCAAACCCCCACAAAATGTCATCATGATTTACAGCAAGGCTTTGACTGGGCAAGTCTATAACCCTCTGCTCCTTTTTGAGCCCTTTCTTGGTCAATTTGCTAGTGTGATTCGGATGATTCTTGTGTTGAAAGATGTCCATGTCAAGTTCAACTTCAACTTTGGGACATACAGTGCCTTGCGAAAGTATTCGGCCCCCTTGAAATTTGTGACCTTTTGCCACATTTCAGACTTCAAACATAAAGATATAAAACTGTATTTTTTTTTTGTTGAAGAATCAACAAGTGGGACACAATCATGAAGTGGAACGAAATTTATTGGATATTTCAAACTTTTTTAACAAATAAAAAACTGAAAAATTGGGCGTGCAAAATTATTCAGCCCCCTTAAGATAATACTTTGTAGCGCCACCTTTTGCTGCGATTACAGCTGTAAGTCGCTTGGGGTATGTCTCTATCAGTTTTGCACATCGAGAGACTGAAATTTTTGCCCATTCCTCCTTGCAAAACCACTCGAGCTCAGTGAGGTTGGATGGAGAGCGTTTGTGAACAGCAGTTTTCAGTTCTTTCCACAGATTCTCGATTGGATTCAGGTCTGGACTTTGACTTGGCCATTCTAACACCTGGATATGTTTATTTGTGAACCATTGTAGATGTTGCTTTATGTTTTGGATCATTGTCTTGTTGGACAAATCTCCGTCCCAGTCTCAGGTCTTTTGCAGACTCCATCAGGTTTTCTTCCAGAATGGTCCTGTATTTGGCTCCATCCATCTTCCCATCAATTTTAACCAACTTCCCTGTCCCTGCTGAAGAAAAGCAGGCCCAAACCATGATGCTGTCACCACCATGTTTGACAGTGGGGATGGTGTGTTCAGGGTGATGAGCTGTGTTGCTTTTACGCCAAACATAACGTTTTGCATTGTTGCCAAAAAGTTCGATTTTGGTTTCATCTGACCAGAGCACCTTCTTCCACATGTTTGGTGTGTCTCCCAGGTGGCTTGTGGCAAACTTTAAACGACACTTTTTATGGATATCTTTAATGGCTTTCTTCTTGCCACTCTTCCATAAAGGCCAGATTTGTGCAGTATACGACCGATTGTTGTCCTATGGACAGAGTCTCCCACCTCAGCTGTAGATCTCTGCAGTTCATCGAGAGTGATCATGGGCCTCTTGGCTGCATCTCTGATCAGTCTTCTCCTTGTATGAGCTGAAAGTTTAGAGGGACGGCCAGGTCTTCGCAGATTTGCAGTGGTCTGATACTCCTTCCATTTCAATATTATCGCTTGCACGGTGCTCCTTGGGATGTTTAAAGCTTGGGAAATCTTTTTGTATCCAAATCCGGCTTTAAACTTCTCCACAACAGTATCTCGGACCTGCCTGGTGTGTTTCTTGTTCTTCATTATGCTCTCTGCGCTTTAAACGGACCTCTGAGACTATCACAGTGCAGGTGCATTTATACGGAGACTTGATTACACACAGGTGGATTCTATTTATCATCATTAGTCATTTAGGTCAACATTGGATCATTCAGAGATCCTCACTGAACTTCTGGAGAGAGTTTGCTGCACTGAAAGTAAAGGGGCTGAATAATTTTGCACGCCCAATTTTTCAGTTTTTTATTTGTTAAAAAAGTTTGAAATATCCAATAAATTTTGTTCCACTTCATGATTGTGTCCCACTTGTTGTTGATTCTTCAAAAAAAAATACAGTTTTATATCTTTATGTTTAAAGCCTGAAATGTGGCAAAAGGTTGCAAAGTTCAAGGGGGCCGAATACTTTCGCAAGGCACTGTATAGCCTTACATTCTTATCAAGCACACTTTGATATGTTGCAGAGACCATAGTTGACTTAATTAATGTAAGCTGTTCAACCCAAACCATAGTATCTCCACCACCATGTTTAGCAGTTTGTATGAGGTTCTTTTCCTGAAATGCGGTCTTTGGTTTAAACCATATTTATTGCTACTTTGCACAAGAAAAAATAAATATTTATCTTTGATTCATTTGTCTACGGCACACCATTTCAGAGCTGTAGTCTTCCTAAAATGCTCTCTTTCTGGACAGCAAATACTTTTTTTTTCCCTGACACACGTCACTTGTAGGTTTAATTAATGCAGTAGGGTTCTGATTATAGATGCTTCCTTGGTCTGTCAGTCCTAGGAAATTAGCCGTTTAAAAAAAAAAACTTGTAGATTTTCCAAAACAGGGTGAACGACCCATTTCTTTCATTTTTGGTGATCTTTTTAAATCGCTTGCTATACTCATACTATCCACAAACTTCTCTCTAAGGGTTTTAAATAGCTCTTATAGTCTTGGCATGATGCCACCACACACGTTAACAGCAAAGGGTACACCAGACCCAAGATGATTGAGATTTAAATAAGACATTTTCCACCTGCAAACTCCCTAAGGAGGATCTATTAAAGTGGTTGTTAACCCTTTTTTTGGACTTCAACCTATAGGTAAGCCTAGAATAAAGCTTGCCTATAGGTAGTGGAAATATCTCCTAAACATGAACAGTTTAGTAGATATTTCACTTGTAGTCCGCCAAAAATAATAACAGCGTATGCGTGGGGAAGAAACAAAACTCTGTGCCGTTCCTTCCCTAGCCGGTGCCGTTAATGTCACCTCCCGTGCGCATGCGCGGGAGTGACGTCACGCGGCTCCAGTGAATCACAGAGCCGGAGTCCATGGCCCAGAAGGTAGAGGGGCCAGAAGATGGACGCTACCTACACAGGGGACATCGCTTTAAACAAATCTTGAATGTTACAGCATCAAAAAATAGAAATTTTTTCATGTTTGTCCCTTCGGATAATTTCACATGAATGGTCATGATCGATTCTCGATTTGTCAGATTGTGTGTACTAGGCATAAGGCACAATTTGACACACCACAGAGAATGTTAGATAAAATGTAGACTTGTCATAAAACCTCTTCTAGCAGAGCATGCAAAAGACTGTAAATAGGCCTGGTCGTAAATGGTTGTCATAAACCTGTCGTAAAACAGTCTAGATGCAAAACTTATTAGTAAGTCTGGATTTATTTGAACTTAAACTGAACCTTAATACATTCTAAGTTCTCAACTCTGGTTCATATTCAATAACTCTAGAAAAAGAGTTGCATTCTAAAAAAGCAGTTACCCTGACATAAGCAAAGATGTCAAATCAGACACCAAACATGTCTATATTACAATGTCAAAACGGCTAATGGGGACACAGATTTTCTAAGGAAGACACTCATAGGATCCATATCGTATTTGGTTTCCATTAAATCTTAACTTTTTGCTGTTAAATATGTTTTTTGTTAGATTGGAAAACCCTGTCAGAGGGAAATATTGATGAACTCTGAATATTTGTCAGAAAGGTGTAAATTGAATATTGGAAAACCTTCCAGTGCCTTCAGCACAGTCCTCAAACTCTTTCTTGGCCCCTTGCACACTTGTGCGACTTGTTCTGCAACTTGAGACTGTAAAGTCACATGACAAAGTTGTACCCCATGATTTTCAATGAGTACCGTTCAAATCTGTGCGACTTCAAGTCACAACGACTTCAAAGTAGTCCAGGTACTACTTTGGTCCGACTTTGATGCGGGTTGAGGTCCATAGACACAGCCATTTCCTGAAATTGCGGTAAAATTGCACAACTTTCAAGTCGCAGAAGTATGAAAGAGGCCTTGGGGTCTTTCGTAGGCTGTCCTAGCTCTGTAAATGCACTTTAAAGGGACCAGACAAGATGGCTGCATTTGCAGCTCTGAGCCATTGTTGGACAACTAAACTACTAAGGATACTTAGAAAGTCACATTTAAGTGACTCTGACGACATGAAATAGGACTAACCCTACAAGTGAATTGACGTTTGCACTAAACAAAGACCATGGTGAACTTTGATAAATACTTTTTACTTTTAATCCTGTTTATTTTACTGCTGCTTAAGGTATACTTTGTATTTTTTTTTTTTTCTGTAAAATTTTCTTGCACGGTGTCTCTTGTCTTTGATTAAAAAGAGATTGACAAATCACCAAGCTGAATCTCTGAAAGTACTAATCAGAAACAAAAAAATGTTGCCTCTGTAGGAAGCTTCTTTATTGCAAACTCTGTTGTATGTTCATCTGAGCATGGCAGTATGTGATAGACAATTTCTTTAACCACTTCAGCCTCAGCAACGTACCTGTACGTCTCCGTCTGGTTGAAGGGGGTTATACCAGAATGATGCTTGCAGCTACAGGCATCATCCTGGTATCTTTTTTTTTTTTTTTTTTTTTAGCTGCTGAGGGGCTGTAACGTTAAAGCGATCCTTAGGGGTTAGACGCTGGATTGCTTTTACAGGTGGCAGAAGGAGGTCCCCTTTCCAGGGACTGAAGCTGGCGGTTCTGCCAGCTGACCATAAAGAATACCCAAGACTGAAATGACCCCAATCATCTCTATAGTCTAATAAACCAGAAGCGACGAGTATTTTGTCACCTCCGGTTTCAGGCTAATGTAAACAGCGATTGCACCACACAGTATAACTGCATACATCAGAGCCAGAGTAATAACTAGCACCAGACCTCCGGTGTAAATCTAAAGTGGTAACCTGTACAGACTTTTAAAGAATTGCCTATGGATAATTTAATGTACTGCAGTTTGTCGCCATTCCACGGGCGTGGGCAGTTTTAAAGCAAGACATGTCCGGTATCTACTTTCTCGGTGTAACATCTTTTATATTTTACCAAAGATTGGGTATTATGTTAGTGAGCACTGAAATTCATTAAAAACTGTATAAAAAAAAAAAAAGCATTTGAATGCCACCCACCATGTTATTCTCTATGGTATCTGCTTAAAAAAATATGTTTGGGGGTTCCAAGCAATTTTCTAGCAAAATTATTTTAGATATTTACATATTGTCCAGAGGCTGAAGTGGTTAAAAGGTAAGAATATCAAGAACAGATGTAGTGAACGGTGCACGTTTCCATCAAAACTGATGGTGGCAGCTATGGTGTGTGTAAAGTGTTCTGTCAACCTGCCCCAGTGACTACTTCTCTCAACTTGTTGGTGCTTGGATTGCTGTTTGCGAGCTGGAAAATCTCTACACAGCTACCCTGATCTCATAGCGCGATTGTCACAAAAATAACAGAATTACGCTATGTGGGATGCTTTTTCCCTTTGAGCACAAGTGAGCATATCAACTTATGGTGTCATCCAGACTCTGGTGGGGACCTGTTTTTTTTTTCTGGAAGGAGTTTCCAAAGCCTGTTTTTCAAATCAGTAAAATTATGGCAAAAATTGTTGTTGAGTATTGAACCAAAAGGGGAATGGATTTCACTTGGTTACTGTGGTGAAGCGGATGTGGGAAATAAGAAGCACCTTGGATTTTGGAAAGATTACCAATTAAAATGACCCCAGGTGTAGGTTTACACCGACAGCAGGAATTAAATTGTTTAAGTTCAGCTGAACTCGCAAAATTCCGTTCCCGCATGTCAGTCCCGACTTCGGGGGCGATTTCAGAGGCATCTATGCAGGTTGCTGCACAGATATCTATGAAAATTGCACCCCAAGGTTGCCAAAAGTAGTACAGAGACTACTTTTGTGAATCAGTGCGGCATCGCACCGATTCGGACAGTGCCATTGACGGCATTTGCAGCCGATTTGGCATGCGATTTGACATGTCAAATCACATGCCATATTGCTCCAATGTGAACCAAGGCTTAAGTAGATTTTTTTCATTGTAGTTATAAAAATTGATAGGCTTCAATTTATCATTACTATTTATTTTTATGATTTTGCACTATACGATGAAAAGCATACTCCAGGTGCGGCCGGACCAGAGTCTTGTAGAGTGGGAGAATTATCACTTTATCTCTGGAGTTAATCCCTTTAATGCATGTTGATTTCATTTATCACTGGGTGCTTTATGTACGATAATAATATTAAAATGATTGTTATGTTAATGGTATAGAGCTGCTTTGAAGAAACCTTGCCGTTTTTCTTTTGGTTTGTACTTTAAGGCTGGGTTCACACTGGAGAACGCAGCGGCTCACAGCAGGAGTCCGGTGCGTCTCCATTCACTATTTCAGCTCTGATTTCAGCCTGAATTTTGTGCTAAATTCAGACCCGAAATGGACAAAAAGATGCACAAGACTCCTGTGCAATTTACACCGGAGCCACTGCAGAGATGTGTGAACCAGCTCCATAGAGAGTCGGTCACAATCTCCTGCTAAGCAAATTGGATGCGGTGAAACCGCATCCAATTCGCAATAGTGAGAACCCAGCCTCAAGGACTGTGGACAATATCTAAACAAAAAGAAGTTGCTTACTAATGCCAAACCACTGCAGAGTTAATAAAAACTGCTTATAAAACCTAAGTCTGTTGATAAAGATGCTTAAACATATGTACATCTATACACTTCATAGGATCTGGGATTTGGGATGTGTTGTTGAAAAATGTCTGAGACATAATGGACAATTTAAGAGCATATAATTCCTCAAAAGACAAACACTTTGAGAGGAGTCAGGTTTCCTGGCTTGACGCCCCTCCGTTGGTCAATAAGATGGAGGCGCCAATACAGAGTTCTCTTTGAGCCCAAAGTAAAATGACACTCTGTAAAAGGAGCTTGCTCAACCACACTGTACAACAAATTGATTTTCTGGGAAGCAATACAGCCTGTATTTAACCTAACAGTCTAACCCTGTTGTACTACACAAAAAGGATCATGCATATTGATTTCTTTATTACAGTTCCTTGTGCGATCAGTAAACGT
This sequence comes from Rana temporaria, assembly GCF_905171775.1. Lineage (NCBI taxonomy): Eukaryota > Metazoa > Chordata > Amphibia > Anura > Ranidae > Rana > Rana temporaria. The sequence continues at coordinate 276,751,447 of NC_053493.1, forward strand.
TCACAAAACACCAGCTCCTGGAGCAAGGGAATTTAAATTTTTCATTCAAACATGGCAAAGGCAGCATGCTTGAACCTTGCTGTTATTTGCTATACGCCTGTGCTTAATTCAAATACTTGATATACTTAGCATATTCCTTATTGACTTTTTTTTTAATTTAAATTGCAAAGGGTTTATTTGCAATTAATAATAGCATTTAGAGAAAAACAACATCTTTATTTTCAGTGGTGTCTTTGCATGTAATTGTAGCATTTAGGAGAAAGCAATGTATTCATTTTCTTGGGCGTAATACTATGAAAAAGTAAACATGTCTACTCTAAAATGCAGCGACAAAATAAAGCGATACTTTAAAAAGAGAACCTGCCACCAAAGAAAGTTTGGACATCCAGCAATTCATTAATTGGACAAGCAGACAATTTTTGTATACTTGTTTTCAAGTCTGGACAAATGTTACAAGGTCATATAAAATTCTGTGTAGGCGCAGACATGCTCAAATCTCTGCAGTGTCCAGGAAATTAGTAGTCTTCAGAAAATGGACTCCAGTCCGAAACACTGCTCTCTGCCAATGAGATTTACACAAAGGTGCCAAAAACTGCTAATTGTATGCTGCTGGCTGCTCAGCAATGGTATCAGAAATATAAAATGATCCTAGTCTGGCTCTAGAACCTTGATCTTTCCCTACAGGTAAAAGTCTGTTTACGTGTATAGTTCACAAAAAAAAAAAAAAAAAAGTAATATAAAATTTTATCAAACCTCACTGTACTAAGATTAAAACATGAACTAAGGCCCCGTACACATGGTCGGACCGAACCGATGAGAATGAACCAAAGTTCAGTTTCATCGGACCAAACCGACCGTGTGTATAGGCCATCGGCCTGTTTTCCTTCGGTCCAACATTTTAAAACATGCTTAAAAACCGAACCGATGGACCGCTGCCCCATCGGACCAAACCGATGGTTAGTACAGAAAAGCATCGGTTCAAAATCCGCGCATGCTCAGAATCAAGTCGACGCATGTTTGGAAGCATTGAACTTCGTTTTATTCAGCACATCGTGTGTTTGACGTCACCGCGTTCTGACCCGATCGGATTTTGGACTGACGGTGTGTACAAATATCAGGCTGTACGGCCAATTCAGAGGTGAACCTATGAAAAGGGTCCGACGGACCAGTCACATCGGTTTGGTCCGACCATGTGTACAAGGCCTAAGACTCAAGCTGATCATTCCTGAAGCATAAAATGTTTCCTTTTGATGACACTTTTGATGGGCAAAATTGAAAAAGTGAATGCATTTCCCAGCATGTTAGAGGCATTTTCAGCCAATATGCAGGTTTCAGGTTTGCAGCGAGTTTTGACAACTGCGCTAAATATTGTTTTGGTCAACCTATTTTCACAATACATTTCTACTATTAGTTATTGGCATAAACAAGCAAAACTTACACGCAACACAGTAGATAAGCAAAATAAAAAAAAAAACAATATAAATGAAAGCGGTTCAAAACACTGGAAGTAACTAGCTTCAATTGCCTGTGTATGTAATAAAGCAAGTGTAATAAGGTCATATTCTATTCACGTAGGGAACCTAAAGAAAAATAATAACGGAACTTGAATTTTAGATTGCCTTCTTTTTGAACACAATTAAACTTTTGAGTCGGTTAATGTGAAGTTTCTGGAATCGATGTAAGCGATTAAAGAATTGCAAGCAAAATGCTTCACGAGGCGTAATTACTATAAGGTCACTAGATATTATTTGGAGTCAGTTTGGTTTATCATATTACAACATGACAGGATGTGAGGCAAAAATTATGAATTCCTTCCCTAAATCTGTCCTTTTCTGATTTAGATGGATGAAGAATAATTAACTCTTAATTATTCAGATGACTTGAAGGCAACTTAAGGATTCAGAAAAGAATGCAGTCATTTTCACCAAGGAAAGCAGTCTCCTATCATTTATCAAATTGTACAACTTGACCAAAAATGAATAAGAGAAAAAAAATGCTTGTGTTTACCCAAAGCCCTAACTGCTACCTTAGAGGTTGTTAAGCAATAACATTTCCCTTAAATTCTACCATATGCAAATCAACAGCAGCAATTTGCATTTTAAAGTATTTAACTCTACATATTTATTAGATTTTGAGGCCACGCTGATCATTGATTTATGTGCTTCTGGCAATCATATTTCCATATTTGTATGATTTTGATGACAGTAATAATTCAAATATGCAGAAAGTTGTTCTTTGAACAATATCTTTAATTACGTCCTCAAAGCATTATTGTTTCGCCTGCTGCCCTGGCAAGAAAGGTTTGGAGTGCGGGGATGGCACTGTGATCCAAACAGCACACATCAACATTTGTCCTTTACTGCCTTGCACACAAAACACAGAAATGACTCCTCTTGTGAGCCAATCACAAGCTTTTCAATACCCCACACAGCCCAGGAACCTTTGCACGCGAATCCCTTATTAATCCTGACACACTTTCACGACAAATTCAATCACAGCTCAGAAGGTTTAGATTCAAAATGCAAAACCTGCCTTATTTACTTTGCCGCTAACTCGCAAACTTTTTCTGCCACGTCTTTTTATTGGTGTTGTCACAAATTACGTACACTCCTATGAAAGCCATCAAGAATCGTAATCATTACAGGGAGCTGTAAACAGGGCTTTTCTTTTGTTATACATTTCTCAGATACGATTCCTAAAACAGACTGCACAAAAAATAGAGTGCGTTTCAACCAAATATAAATATTTACAGTAATTATCAGACTGGGGGTGCTTTCATTATAGAGTAATATTAATATGATTTATGAAAATTAATGTAGTGAGCGATTTCCAATCAAAATCAGACAAAAAAAAAAAAAGATTTTTTGTCGCAGAGACCTTTATGTTTATAAAAAATCTGCATTATATTGACACATTTATAGTTAGACTATGGTGTTAAATGTCACTGTAAGTGTGGCTATGCTTTTACCACTTTCTGTTGCTTTAAAGAATCATTATATTGATAAGAATATTTTAATTTTAAAGGTGACATGGAGTCTTAAACGTTCTACCGATTGCAAAACGCAACTCATTTTCTTTTAGGGGACCATTCATTTTTAAAATTGCTATTCTCTTGACACAAAGGGTTAAACAATAAATTGATGACCTTATGACAAGCATATAAAATTAAAGGAAATTTCCAAGAAAAATTTAAATCCAATTTTCCTTAGTAGCAAACAATATTGGCCACCCTTCCTGCAGCTCTTAGGATTCTTTTAACTGTATTTACATATTTTAGCAAAAGGTAGTGTGACCATAACATGCAATGGTTCTCTAAGAGAATTACTGTATTTACCAGTCTGCAATACAGTGGGCAAGATAAGGCAAGCATACAAATCCTATTGTTACAAGTTATTGTAGAAAATGGGGACATCTGCATTCTGTTACTTGGAATGGCTCCAACCAAGCCAACAACTCCATTATGCACATTCATTGAATAGGCTCTTACTCCTCATGGGATTTGCTTAGGACAAAACAAATAAAAAAAGTAAAGCAAATAAAACAC